>NC_064286.1:42018655-42157477 GCF_019186545.1 Solanum stenotomum | reverse complement strand
AAATATGAATAAAATGTTCCCACTAAGTTATTGTTCAAAATTCAGATCATAGAAAAATTCAATAAAATGAAAATGACATTTAGTAGGAAAGGAGCCGTAAAAAATGACATTTTCACCAATCTCCTATACTAATTAAATATCTTTTCTCTATTTAATTTAAGTTACAAACATATCTACTTTAAGTAGCAAAACAAACATCTGTATGTAACTAGCTATATGTTTTCATTAGGGTTGAATCCTATATATAAAAGAAAAGGTTGAATCCAATATAAGACCATGAAATTATTAATGTAACAAAGCAAATATTTTAATTATGTATAATGTAATGTCATACCCAATTGGGCAGTCCGTAAGTTCTAAAAAAAAAAGAAGATTAAGAACCCACGAGTCCATCGGTCTATCAATGATTTTTATTTTTGAAGAAAATGGATGGAATAAAAATTCTTTTTTTTTAGTGAAAACCAACAGATTCCCCATTGATTATTTATTTGCAAAAATAGAAAGAGTATAAATTAAACAATAATAATGAAAGAATTTCATCAAAAAGTTTGTAAGATCTAGTAGTAGAATTGTTCAATGTAACAATAAGTATTTGGGTTCAATTCCATATATATATATATATATATATATATATATCAACGGAGACCACTGTTTTATTTCTCTTTTTTTTCAAATGAGTTATGGTTACTTTATTGCAAAACTGATTCTAGTATCTCAAAAAGAAGTATAAATATCATTGTCTAGGTTCAGTTCATTATATCTTGTTAATGAATACTTGTAATGATCTGGAAGGTCATTCTCGGAAATTTTCATCAAAAATTTCAGAAATTTTCATAAAAATTATTGTTTTACCCCTTCCGATACCGATTCTGAGTCATTTTTAATGAGTTTTGAATTTTGTTTCAAGTTTTGAGTTATAAGTTGTGAATTTTGAGAATTTTGGAATTTGAAATGCTAAAGTTGTTAAAAAGTGATTTTTGGTGTCTTTTGAAGTTTCGAGTGTCGAAATGAAATTCTATCAATTCCCATCAGTCTCGGAATGTGGAAATATCCTAAACTAATTGTCAGTTTCATATTCGGAGTCCTTTTAAGGATTTGAGGTTCTAAGTTGGAAAATTGTGGAATTTTAGCCTTTGGATTGACTTTGGTCAACATTCGAGGTTTGGGTGCTCGGATCGGAATTCAAAGAGTTTTATTGAAGACCTAAGTGAGGTCTTGGTTGAATTTTAAGAAGTCCTGCTTGACTTGACCTTTTAGGTGTTATGATTAGTTTCTTGTGACTTTCACGAGTTTTCGGTCAAAGAGACCTCATGATTGGTGTTTTGATGGTTCCATTGAGTCCAGATTATTGAGTATAGTCAAATTGCATATATGATTCATGTGTATAGAGTTTTAAACGAATCTCGAGGGTCCATTTGATGTTTTGAGAGTTGGCTGATATTTTCTGGTGTTTGTGTGTTTCACTATAGCGATGGATGTCCCGCTTTAGGGAGAATCGCTTCAGCAAAGCATTGGTCGCGTTCACGATAGGTCAGTCCCCATGACCTTCGCGATCACGATGGGGTATGTCAATATTGTGACCTTCTCTTTAGCGAAGGCCGGCTTTTTTCGGGGTTTGCTTTTGCGAATAGGTGCGACATCAGAGATGGGTTTAAGCCTCAGTTTCTATTTTTTAACTTTGTAAAATCCTAGGAGGCAATTTTGAAGAGATTTTTTGTGCTCAATCATTTGGGTAAGCTTTTGTAACTCAAAAACGTCATTTCCCATTAATCATTTATGGATTTTAACATCAAAACTTGAGATTTTGATTGGCAAATGACAAGGTTTTTCAAGAACTTGAGTTCTAAACTAAAATAGTGATTGTGAACTGATTTTAACTCTTTTTTCAAAATGGATTTCACCAATGAGTTCCAAATGCCTTGGGTAGCATTTTCAAGTAAAGATTTTCAAATTCAAACCTAATTTTTGGAATTGGATTTTTGAGTTGATTGACCCATTTTTCAAAATATGAATTGGGATTTGTTATTTCCAGATTCTTATTGTGATTACTTGATTGAATTAGATTGTGAGGGCATTGGATATTATTCGAAAGGAGAAGACTCAAGTCTTGGATTGACGTTGATTGAGTTAAGGCAAGTGATTTTCTAAACCTTATAAATCTAGTTGATTTGTGTATTTTCCTTCATTATGTGTGTTGGGACATAATGGGAATGACGGGATGGGTTTATTGTTCCACTTGATTAATCTTAATGAATAAAATGGGGGCTAAAGAAAATGTAACATATTGATCATAATGCTTTGTGAATTTTCTTTATGTGAATCCTATTTGATTGATTAGTGATTTTTTTTTTATGGTTTTAATGTGGATTTGAATCGCTTGAATAGTTGTCTCTTTCTTATGGTGTGAAATTGCTTATTTTCAACGATATTATTGAGCACCTTGATTGGACATGTGATGTAATGTCGAAGAGAAATGGTTCAAGTAAGTGACATCATATAAAGCCGAAGGAAAATCGTTTCGGCTAGTGACATGATATAAAGCCAAAGAAAAATAGTTTCGACTAGTAAAAATATGTCGAAGGGAAATGGTTCTTGCAAGTAATGTGATATAAAGTAGAAGGGAGATTGTTCCGACTAGTGACATGGTATAAATAAGAAGGGAAATGGTTCTTGCTAGATATATTGTGCCGAAGAGAAATGGTTCCGGCAAGAGTTGATTATTGTGATTCAATGCATTTTGATACTTGTGATTGATCTACTTCTTACTTGTGATTGATGCACTTGATACTTGTGATTCATCTATTTGACACTTGTGTTTGACATACTTGATATTTGTTGGTTGTTAAGATGTGACTATCGGACAGTGACCATAACAGGTCTTGACTGTTGTCTTCAGGATGTCACTTTCTGTTTGTTTCAACTGATGATTGCCAAATATAAGGTCTATCTTAGAGGAATAAGTGGCATTCTGAAGTTGGTTGAACAAATCATCAATTCTCGGGAGGGGATACTTATTCTTTATGATGACCTTTTTCAAATGGTAGTAATCAATACACAAGGGAACCATCTTTCTTTCTCACGAATAAGACCAGAGTGCCCCAAGTAAGACACTTATTCTTTATGATGACCTTTTTCAAATGGTAGTAATCGATACACATCCTAAGGGAACCTTCTTTCTTTCTCACGAATAAGACCAGAGTGCCCCAAGTAAGACACTTGGCTGGATGGAACCTTTATCAAGAAGATCTCTCAACTGCTTTTTCAAATCTTTTAAATCAGTTGGAGCCATTTTATATGGCGAAATGGATATGGATTGAGTATCTGGAAGAACATCTATTCCAAAATTCATCTCCCTTTTGGGAGGGATTCTGGGGAGATTGTTTGGAAGACCTCTGATAACTCACTTACAACTAGAACTGACTGAATAGACAGTGTCTCAACACCAGAGTCATTAACTCGGACTACGTGATAGATGCACCCCTTAGACACTAAATTTCTAGCATTAAGGTGTGAAATAAATCGATCCTTAGGAACTGCTGAACTACTCCTCTATTGTAAAACTGGCTCATTAGAAAATTGAAACTTGACTACTTGAGTTCTACAATTGACTGAGGCATAACAAGCATGAAGTCACTCCATACCTAAAATAACATCAAAATCCACCATATTGACCTCAACTAAGTCAGCCATGGTATCTTTGTGATAGACAGAGATGGTACAATCACGATAGACTCTTTCTGCTAGAATAGACTCACCAACAAGTGTGAAAACACTGAAGGGCTCTATAAGTTATTTGGGGGGGGGGGAGGGGATTTTGAACCTCATGGCTATATAAGAAGTCACAAAAGACAAAGTCGGAACTGGATCAAGTAAGACATAAACATCGGTTGAAAAGACTTTAAGCATACCAGTGACAACATATGACAAGTTCTCTTAACCCTAGCGACTAGCCATAGCATACAGACGATTTGCTCCTCCACTTGTCCCTGAAGTAGCTACTCTCTAGGCAATCATATCTACAAGAGCTGCCAAAGAAAATTGAGCTTTGTTTCACCTATTACCCTACCTATTCTTAGGATAGTCTCTCATAAAGTGACCTGTTTGACCACAATTGAAGCAGCCATTGGATCCATCATGACACTCTTCCATATGGGTACTACCACATTTAGCACAAGGTGGGCTCCGAAAACCTTGTGCCACACTTCCCTGAGATTGAGAACTTTGAGCTCGGAAATTCTGAGAACTCTAGTTTTGGTGATTATTCTTGTTTCAGGGTGTAGGTGCACTAGCTGAAGATCGAGCAGGTTCGGATGACCTTTACTGAAAAGATGACCGATTCCCATTCTCATTTTTTTTTCAACCAATCACATTACTTGTTGTCTTAGCCCTCTATTGCGAAACTCTTTTTCTTTTATTTAACTTATCATCTTCTGCTGTAGATGAATCATGCACCTTTCTATGTGCATGTCCTCTATTAACATAGTCGTCTTACCTTCCTTACTTGATAAGCAATATAGCCCGGACAGAACTAACTCATCCTGCTCCTCATATCTACTACCATCTCTGGACCGTAGTGGGATAGCTGAGAATACTTGAGGTTGTACTCCTTCACACTGATAGCTTCCTGTTTCATTTTGAGGAACTCTCTTACCTTAGCTTCCCTTAGCTCTCGGCGAAAGAAGCTCCCCAAAAGAGCATTCTCAAACACAATTCAGCTCAAAAGTGGTGCCCCATATATCCCATTCTTCTTCCACTGATACCAGATCCTAACAACACCTTTGAGCTAATATGAGCATAACTAACTCACTACTAAAAAGCACCTACAAAAAGACAGACAAAATAGCGACGCCATTTGCCACACTCTCCATCGCTTTTTAATAAAAATAATTAATTTTAAAATTATTTTATAAAAAGCGACGGATGGCATCTCTTAGTGCGTCGCTTTTTTCATGGATTTTAGCGCCAAATATATAAATAATTACTAATTATTTATGTAATATAAATGGTGACGCCGTCCGCCGCTTTTATTAAAAATAATGATAGATAAATAAAAAATTAACGACGCAGTCCGTCCCTTTAATTTATTTAATTTTATTAATTATTTTTTTATCATAGCAACGGACGACATCTTTATGTCTGTCGCTTCTTGGTCAAAATATATGGTCAACTATTTTAAGAAAGCGACGGACAGTGTCTCCTAGTCCGTTGCTTTTTGTTCAAAATATTGGTCAACTATATTTAAAAAAAGCAACGGACTTAGAGACGCTGTCCGTCACTTTTTATGAAATATCTGAAAGACAGATCTAGTTTTTTCTTATTTTCCTCTCTCTCCACCCTTATTCTCTCCCTTCTCTCTATCGATCTCCCTGCACATCGCCGCCCTTCCACGTCGCCGTCGCCCTCACCGGTCGTCGTGTCACTGCAGTGCTACCCTTCTCCGTCGCCGGTCGCTGTCGCTGCTCGTGAGTGCTGCTGCCTCTCCTAATTTGTTAAGGTAAGTGTTAATTTTTTTTTTCAATTCTAGTTATTATAATTGATTGTTTGTTAGTATATTATTGTTTTTGTTTGTTGGGTTGTGTTATTCAATTGTTAATTTGATTTGATTATTGTTAGTTAGGTATAGAGAATTGAAGATTTTTATTTTTGGGGTTTTTAAAAAAAAGTTGGGCATTTTTAAATTGGGCATTGTTAGTTAGTGAAGAATTGGATTTTTTATTTATTTTAGGACTAGTTTAAACTTGAGAATATGTTATTTGAGGTTGAATTGACATTTTTTTTTATTTGATTGATTGTTAGTTAGTAAAGTGTTAATTTGAAGTTAGAAATTAGTAATTCATGAAGTGTTATGAGTATAGATGATGAATGTTTGAATGTCATGAACTTGAAATTACAACTTGAAGTTAAAATTAGAACTTGAGCTTGAACTTGAACTTAGAATTAGAACTTGAAATTAGAACTTGAACTTGAACTTGAACTTAGAATTTGAAGTTGAACTTAGACTTGAACTTGAAATTAGAACTTGAACTTGGAACTTGGAACTAATTAGCTTGAATATATAACTAATTAAGTTTAGAAATTAGATATGAACTTGAATAGAAAACTTGAACTTATTAAAACTTGAATATATATATATAACTAATATTCTTGGATTTGAAGTTTATATTTAACTAATTTTAGAACTTTTCCTGCTACGCAACTGAGGAAGCTCAACATCTAAAAGTGTTGATACAAGACTATATTGCTTCTTTCATCAAAGTAGGAGATAAGGTTGGTGCTTCTAAATTTCTAAAGTTCAAGTACAATTGTTTTCAATAATGTGTTTGTGTCCATCTAGTATTGATACATAGCTTTAATTTTGTTATAATTTTTTTGTGTACATCGAGTTTTTGTTAAGCATAAGTACCAACACTAGTTGATCCTATTGATGACAAAATTGATTTTCTTGCCAGATCGATTTGTGTCCATCTAGTGTTGATATTAAGCTTTAATTTAGGAATAATGTGTTTGTTTAGCATAAGTACCAACACTAGTTGATTCTATTGATGAAAAAATTGATTTTCTTGGAAGATCTATTTGTGTCCATCTAGTGTTGGTACTTATGCTAAACAAACATATTATTCCTAAATTAAAGCTAATTAGCTTGAATATATAACTAATTAAGTTTAGAAATTAGATATGAACTTGAATTAAAAACTTGAACTTATTAAAACATGAATATATATATATATATATATATAACTAATATTCTTGGATTTGAAGTTTATATTTAACTAATTTTAGAACTTTTCGTGCTAGGCAACTGAGGAAGCTCAACATCTAAAAAAGTTGATACAAGACTATATTGCTTCTTTCATCAAAGTAGGAGATAAGGTTGTTGCTTCTAAATTTCTAAAGTTCAAGTACAATTTTTTTCAATAATGTGTTTGTGTCCATCTAGTATTGATACTTAGCTTTAATTTTGTGATAATTTTTTTGTGTCCATCGAGCGTTTGTTAAGCATAAGTACCAACACTAGTTGATCCTATTGATGACAAAATTGATTTTCTTGGAATATCGATTTGTGTCTATCTAGTGTTGATATTAAGCTTTAATTTAGGCATAATGTGTTTGTTTAGCATAAGTACCAACACTAGTTGATCCTATTGATGACAAAATTGATTTTCTCGCAAGATCGATTTGTGTCCATCAATTTGATTTTCTTGTAAAAGAATTGGGACACACTCCCATTGAACCGGAGGTTTTCAAGAAGACTCATGTCAGGAAGAAAGAAAATGAGTCGGATCCGGATGTATGGGTGGAGGAAAGGGTAGAACGAACTTTTGTAAGTTATTTAATATGAATAATATATATTAATAGTGAATATATTTATGATATGTATATATATTGATGTCAATTTTTATATTTAATATGCAGAATGACTTTCATTAGTATGTCGCTGAGAATCTAGATAGTTCGGTCCAATTGACACTTGAACTTTCCACCCAGATTTGGAAAGAAAAAGTGGTAGGGGGACACACAAGGGTAGAGTATATGGTCTAGGCTCTCAAAACGATGTAAGACGACTCCAGTCAAGCTTAGAAGGAATTGGATCATCACGTCAAGCCGAGGCACTTGACGGGAGGAACATATTCTTCTGCTCAATGGCTAGGAAAATCAGACACAAAAAGTTTGTCCAAAAGAAAGCATCACAATATATATGCACCTAATGCTAAATGGTCAAAATGCAGATAGGAGATTGGGGAGGAAGCTAAATGAACCATTTCATTCCGAATGAAGTAAGTTGATCATATATAGTTGAACATTCTTGCTTGAACTTATGGAGTATGTCATATGAGCTAGGTAATGTACCCTTATTGTACTGGTTTGTTAGGACATTTTGTACAAATTGACTTAGCAATGATCTCACGAGATGGAATGTTACAAATCTCTCTTTCTCGATTTACTTTACTGAATGAGCTCATAATAAATGAGCACTGAAATTTATTCTAACTATTAAAACTTTAAAAATAGGAAATATAAGGTTTCTAGTACCTTTGGTTCAAGAGTATATGTCAATTGGATTTACCAGTAACAAAATCATTTGTCTTTAAGGCAAATTTCTAACATTCGGGATTCTCTAAATCCCATACTTATTCCTACATGGTTATATAATGTCTTAAATATAAGTTGCCCAATTTGGTGGGTAGAGAGTAGAGACTAGAGTTATAGTGTGTGCCAGCCAATTGATCCCCACACAATCGTAATAAAAATTAAAAAAAAATTAGCAAAGAAAAAAAATCAGAAAAGATCCATCAAATTTTTATGACGATAGTAATTAAATTCCAACAAAAACAGACTAAAACAAACAAGGCCAATGCACTAAATATCTTGGATTCGCACAAGGCCAGTGAATCTAACAACATAGTAAAAAGTAAATCATGGTGCACAAGCATCCCGCCGAGTCAGGCAAATATATTTAACAACATAGTCTGTATATTAATGGATGTCTAGATTTTGTCTCCTCTAACAGTCTTAATATCATCAACAATAGTTATAGCATCCATTGAAATACCAGCAAGCCCTCTTTTTGAAAATCCAGCACAGTAGAGCCCATTCTCTCCTTTCCAATGATTTGGACATTCATTCATCAGTGTTCCATCATCGAGAAATATAGAGCTATAATCCTGAGTACATAAAAAGTAATAAAGTTGTACATATTTTAGATAATGATAGTGAACTTATACTAAGTAAAATTAGTAACCAGGTTGGAGAAAAACATATCTGAACGTGATATTTACAGACAAATGGAACAATTTCAAGACTTAAAATTAGAATTAAAAAAAGAAAAGATTATAGTGATAATTTGAAAAACTTACCTTTAGCCATTTGGTAGCAACATTCTTGTATCCTGTAGCAAATATGATTGCATCAAATTGACGTTCTTCCCCATTCTCAAACATTACTGTATGTTCCTTTATTTATGATATTCCAGGAAGTACCTAATTAATAATTCACCAAATCCATAAACCACACGGATTTAAATTCTATATATTTGAGCGAAAATTACTTAATTTTATCGATTCCATAAATATAATGGTGGATATGCCCATTTCTGCCCATGATAGTAGAAATTAGTTGCTTAAAAAATAAGGTAGACAACTCCTACTACAACAGGTTATATTTTACCCACAATACAAAAACTATACACTATTTGTTAATTTATATCCCAAAATCTTTACTAGTTATGCATATTGAATGGTAACCTTGATGTTTTTAAAAGGTGAACAAGCTATATATATATTTTCCTTTTATAATCGAGAAATTCCCTAAAACTAGTGATGTAAAATTTGTAACACTAAAGATAATGAACATGCATTTCAACTCTTCCTCATTAAATACTTTTAGGGTTTTGGTTGTAATCGAATTTGAACTCGTGATGTGCCCCTAACTACACATCATAGGTTGTGCTCTTAACATAATACCAAAGTCCTCGGACCAACCACATCAGTTTTTAACATGATATTTCTCAAAATAGAATGAAAATAAATAAATATAGTATCGTACCTTAATCTCTTCAAGTTTAATCTTGCCAATGGCACAACATCAATTACTGGGGATGTACCTTTTGAGATTTTAATTGAAAATGGACCTTCTTCTGGCTGTGGTATTCCAAATTTTTCCAAATTTCCAAATTTAAACTTCGCAAACTTTGCAATCATAGTATCAACCAAAGATATTGGTAGATATTTTAGCAACACCATTCCAATATGCACCATTTCCCTTGTTACAACATGAATCTGCAAACATATTAGGACAATATAAATGAAATAATTTACAATTAACAATTATATGTATAAAAAATATAATTGATTGTGCATATGCAAAACTTGCATCATCTAACTATAGAAAAATTATAGTACTTTCGGAGAACATGGATGCAAACAAAACAAAATCAAATATACATGCATGCAAACAAAAAAAAAAAATAAAGTAAAGATTAGGTATAGAGAGACAGAGAGACTTACTGGGCTCCTAACAACAATTGACGTGTAACTTCCATAATTTGAAAGATCAAAAGCTATTTCCATCCCAGAATTTCCAGATCCAATGACCAATACTTTTTTATCTTTATATTGTTCGCCTGATTTATAGTCACTTGAATGAATTATGTTGCCTTTGAAATTTTCTATTCCTACCACATTTGGAATATAACCTTCATTGTTTTCTCCAGTAGCCAAAATCAAGAAATCACAAGCATACAATTCCATTTCTCCGCTAGCCACATTTCTTGATTTGACATTCCATTGCTTCTCCTCATTGTTGTAAAAGGCTAATTCAACACAAGTTTGAAATTTTGGTTTGATGTTGAAATGCTCAACATACTCATCTAAGTATTGAATAAATTCATTTTTTGACAAATACTTAGGTGATGAAGTTGCAAGTGGCATAAAAGGCAATGAACAAATCTTTTTAGATAAATGCAAGTGAAGTCTATCATAAGTTTTTTTCTTCCACAAATAGGCACAATAATCTTCTTTTTCTAACACAATATTTTTTATGCCATATTTGTTCAAACAAGCATAAATGGCGATACCTGATGGACCAGCTCCAACCACAACAACTTCAAGTTCTTCCTTTGAAAAATTAGCCATTTTCAAATTTTTAGAAAATTAAACAAGTTTTCTTTAGGATTGTTGAAAAATAAATTGCAACAAGATTTCAAGAAAGGGGAATTTAGACAATGAGGTATGTGTACATATGGTCTTCAAAAAGAATAAAAATGATATTTATTGTTGTGAAGAGTTATAACTTTTACGAAAAGTTGTGACTTTTGTGAAAAGTTGCAATTTTTATGAAGAGTTATGACTTTTTGATGAGTTGTAACTTTTATGAAGAGTTGCGAATTTTCCGTAAGGTTATGACTTTTATGAAGAGTTTTGACTTTTAGGAAAAGTTGTGACTTTTTCATAAGGTTGTAACTTTTACAAAGTGTTCTGACTTTTGAGTTTTCCCTAAGGGTTGTGATTTCCGATAAGGAACAATAAGCACCTATTCACATTATCCTTTGTTTTTTTTTTATTAATAATAATAGAGGAGCTTCCTCTAATTTTCCCGGAAGAGGATTCTGAACTTCACAACTTCTTCTTCTTCTCCACAAATAAATTCTTGTGTACATTACTGTTGTCGAGTAGTTCGCTGATACCGTGGTTTTATGTACCAGTACACCGGTGTGGAAAATCATTCTATTATGGAAGAAATATTTCATTAGCTTCAGGGTATTTAAGGGGAATAATTTCCTTAAGAAAACAAGTGGGTTCAGCGGGTTCGATTTTCTTTCTAGAGAAAAATATTTTTTTAGGTTCTTTTCTGTTTACTGGTTTTGAGGTTATGGTTTGAAAATTTTAATTATAATTTGTTGTTTCTTATCAATTTCTCGAAAGTTGTTATTCTAAATATTTTAGTAATACGATTAACAACAATCTTAGGAAATTATTTTACGGTTGGTAGTGTTCTACTTTGTTGGAGAAAAAATGAGAAAGAGAATCAATTTATCCTATCATAAAAGAACTTTAGGATGAACATTACTATTTTAATATGCTACTGGTCTGATTATTTGCAATCGCTAATGCTTTAACTTATTGAGTGTGGCCGAGGAAGAAAAGAACAAATAAGTCTGGTGCAAATTCAAATAAATAGGTTGTCATCAATAATGAGATTCCACTTATGCAAATTGGCAGCGTAACAAATGGTTCATATTTTGGGAAGTGTGAATTTCCATTTTAAAGATGCTTAAGGACATTTTTAATATTATTTTATGGTGAAGTTTGGAGACTAAAACTTGTGTAGTTTTCTACTCCGTGTGAAATTTGATAGTATTTAATTTTAAAAGACTAACAGTTTCTAATTTTCTACTCCTTTGGATTGAAGAATATAAAAACTTCACCGCATAAATCAAATTGTGCATTTAGTTTGAAAGAATATAAGACTTCTTCAATTTATTTAACACTCTGTTAGCATGAATATTTGAATTTGAAGAGTATAAAAACTTCGTCAGAAATATTAAGGCCAAACGATTTGAAGAATATAAAAAGTTTATCATTAACTAAAAACATTGTTGTATTTTTTATTCTACTCCTCCTGAATTTAAAACCGATTTGAAGTTATAAAAACTTCATAGACATTGAAAGTCCATTTGGTCGACTATTTTAAGAATATAAAAACTTTATCGCTAACTAGAAACAAATTGTATAAAGATTCCATCTTCATTGTTAGTATTCTAAATACTAAATTCTCTAGTTTATTGTGACAAAAGCAATGGCGACATAAAGTCAGTGATTTTGTGGTTGCAATGGGTGCCTCTATAGATTGAACTTTGATATTTTGTAAAGATTATCAATGGGAATTGAAGCACTAACACTTCTTTTAATTGTAGAATATTATCTCCAAAAGAGGCTTCATGCTGCCAATGTGTATTTTGATAGTTCACAAGTTGAAAGCATGGAAAAAATATGTCGAAAATTATTTTTAAATACTTGAAAGTATTTTTTATTTGATATTGTTGTTGTTGAATTTCTCTTTTACTAGTATATGATACGACTAGTATAAAACAACCAAATTAAATATATACTTGTTCAAAAGAGTTGTGTTCTCTTATGAAATAGTTTCACTTTAATTTGATTAGACAAGCTAATTGTATATAACTTTATTATATACTTTAGACGCTCTTGTACTGGTGATACCAGTTACAGGCTTAGGCCCTTGTGTATGCTCGTCTTTCTTGGTCACTTTCGAGCCCTTGTTGTATATTTTGTACCATTTTCTACATCAACTGATTTTACTTTACTTCATTTAGAGAAAGTTAAATTTAAAGACTACTGGAGCCAAGATATGATTCTCACGTGATTTTTAAATACAAACCATTGATCCGTACACCGGAGACTAAAGGGAGAGTGGTGATTCAAGGATAGAAGAATTGATTACACTTAGGCAACTATGGAAAATTTCTCTTGAAAAGAAAATCCAAAGAAAGATTAAGGGTGTGTTTGGTATGAAGGAAATTATTTTTCGGAAAATATTTTTCAATTTTGTCATGTTTGGTTGACTCAAATGTTTTCAAAAATGTTTTCCAAATCAACTTATTTTCCTCGAATTTAAGGAAAATGACTTCTCTTCAAAAATTAAGGAAAACATTTTCCAAATCTATCCTCCAACTTCAAATTACAATTTTTTTTTTGAAAAATAAATCTAAAGCTTATTTTAAAAAAAATATTTTCAAATTTAATTTTTTTTTACCCCACCCTCACCCCCACCCCCGCTATACCCCCAGCCCCCCATAAAAATTTAAGTTTGTTTTAAAAAAAAAATTTCTAATTTCTAATTTTTATTTTGCACCCCACCCCTCCCCTGCCAGCCACCTACTCCTCCAAAAAAAATTTAAAAATTAAAGTTTGTTTCTAAAAAAGTATTTTCAAATTCAAATTCTTATTTTTCATCCTCCCGGGCCAGCCCCCCCTCCCCTCCCCCCCCAAAAAAAATAAAAAATTAAAGTTTGTTTTTAAAAAGTATTTCCAATATCAAATTTTTTTAACTCACTCCCCCCCTCCCGCTAGCCCCCTAACCCCTCCCCCCCTCCCTACCCCCCAAAAAAATTTAATTTTGTTTTTAAAAAATATTTACAATTTCAAATTTTTATATTTTCACCCACCCCCTACCCGCGAACCCCCATCCCCCTCCAAAAAAAATTTAAGTTTGTTTTTAAAAATATTTTCAATTTTAAATATTATTTTTTTTTACCCCATCTCACCCCTACCCCCCCCCTCTCCCAAAATCAAATTTATGTTTATTTTTAAAAAATATTTTCAATTTCTATTCAAAAATTATTTTCTACTCTCTAGTAAAAATAAAAGATATTTTCTCAAAAAAAAAATCATTCATAAATCAAACACCAAAAAATCTTTTCCGGAAATTTTTTTTCTACTCACCTACCAAAAATGAGAAAATAAGTCCAAAATCTACTTGTTTTCCAGGAAAACATTTTCTTGAAAAACATTTTTCATGGAAAACATTTTCCTTCGTACCAACCACACCCTAAAATCTATCTTCTTTTTAATACAGTTTTGGTTAAATACTCATTCTTCATTCTTGAAAGAGTAAAGTGCATTAGAAGCTTATTTTGTAATATTTTTGTGTTTGATCAGCTCTTGTTTGACATTATGGGTGTGTTTGGTATGAAGGAATTTTCCAATTTTCTCGTGTTTGGTTGGGTTAAATGTTTTGGAAAATGTTTTCCAAATCAACTCATTTTCCTCAAATTTAAGGAAAATGACTTCCCTTCAAAACTTAAGGAAAACATTTTCCAAAACTCTCTTCTAACTTCCAATTAAAAAGAAAAATTGTTGAAAAAATCAATTTATTTTGTCCCTACCCTCAAACCAGCCCCCCCCAAAAAATAATTTAAAGCTTGTTTTTAAATTCAATTTTTTTACCCACGCTCACACACCTCCTACCCAGCCCCCCACCCACCCCACCCCTACCACCCCCCCAAAAAAAAAATTTAAGTTTGTTTTTAAAAAATATTTTCAATTTCAAAATTTCATTTTTTCAACCCTACCCTCGACCCCCCCACCCCCTACCAGCCCCCCCACCACCACCACCCCAAAAATAACTTTAAGTTTGTTTTTCAAAAATATTTTCAATTTCAAAATTTCATTTTTTTCACCCCACCCCACCCACCCCCTACCAGCACCCTCCCCCCACCACCCCCAAAAAAAAATTTAAGTTTGTTTTTAAAAAATATTTTTAACTTCAAAAATTCAATTTTTCACCCCTACCCTCAACCCACCCCCTACGACCCCCCACCCCACCCCAAAAAAATTAAGTTTGTTTTAAAAAAATATTTTCAATTTCAAAAATTATTTTCTATCCTAGTAAAAATAAAAGATATTTCTCAAAAAAAAAAATCATTCATAAATCAAACACTAAAAATCTTTTTCGGAAAATCTTTTCTACTCACCAACCAAACATGAGAAAATAAGTCAAAAATCAACTTGTTTTCCAGGAAAACATTTTCTAGGAAAACATTTTCCATGGAAAACATTTTCCTTCATAACAAACACACCCTATATCTCTTCCCATTCTTGTATGGCCCTCCAAGTCCAATCTAAGTACTGTCACGTGAGATAAAGTTGAAAGAATGACACCAAAGAGCCTAACACCTTTCTAATTTTATTTTGAGGATATTCATACATTTCAATTTGATTCATTTCTTAGGTAGTTGTTTTGTAACATCCCGCCTTAGAAAGAGCTAAATTTAGAAAGCGCTAAATTGGAAATAGCTAAATTGAGAATTTTGCAAGTTATGCTTAAGTTGTGAGTTTTGGGTCAACTTCAAACGACCATAACTTTTAGTACATGATTAATTAGGTGGATCATAAGATATTACATGAAAGGTCTTGGAATCTTCTTTCTAATGCCACCGAGTTTGCTAAATTTCGAGTTCCGATGAGGTTGATATGCCCGTTTGAAGATAGTCTGTCTAGTTAAGGAAAGTTACCCAAATTAATGAGGGGTATTTTCGTTTTTTCCTTACCCCATCAGCTTAAAACGATTTTAGTGATATTTTAGGGGTCAAAACTGATTTGGGTCAGTTTTCACAATCCAAATTTACGCTTGGGGTTTTGAGAGGAGTTCAAGAATAGGAAAAGAGGAGAAAAGGAAGAACGAACAAGATTTTTTGCGAATCAAGGATTTGTTTCGCCAAATTGAGGTATGGAAGTTTTCATAGTGTTGGATTCGTTCACCCACACGACAATCATGATTTACATATTCAAATTCAACCATAAATATTGAAAGATTTAAGTTCTTGATGAGTGTTCTTGAAGTGTTGTTTTCGTTCTTGAATTAGGATGGGTTTGATGAGTTCTTGAGATGAATGTTATGATTTGAGGGTTGTTTTTGAGTAGATTCTCGTGTACTTGTATTGGGTAATTGAATCTAATTTTTTTTTTAGGAAAACAATCGATTCTAGAAGAATTAGGGTTTGAAAACGAGAAGAAACATTCGTTTGAATGTTCTGAGGGAGGGCTGGGGCGGCGCGCCCCAGCAGTGCCCCAAAAAGGAGCCTCTGAAGTTCAGGGGTTGGTGCCCCGCGCCAGCAGTGCGCCAGGGTCGCCTTCCCCACCCTTTTTCCATTGTTTGCTCCGTCAGAGTCCTTTTAAAGTGTACCTTTACTCCCTATTGATTCTAACTACTCTAAACTACATCTAAACATCAAGAGATCATTCATAACATTAATCATAACCCTTGAATTCATAATTCAAATTCAAGGTAGAGTTAAGAGTCAAGTCTTGAGAGTTCTTTCGAGTCATTTTGAGAAGTCTTTTACAAACTTTTAAAACTTGTTTTAAGACTTAAGTACTTGAAGTATGAGGATGAGCAAAGTTGAGTTCCATTTAAAAAAAAATGAATATATGGGATTTAAGTATTCCCAAATGTTTTTACATTTAAAATGAGAGGAAACACTAATTTCCAAAGGAGTTCACGAGGAGTTTCGAGTACTATCTCTTTTAAGAGAAATCTTTTGAGTAATAATCTCAAGGTTGAGGATGAGGAAATATTTTTAAACATATGAGCTAAGTTATATTTTCGGAGTAGCATTGAGCACTGATATGGGGACGAGTTCTGATAACTCAAAGTCCTCATAAACCATGTAGCCAACGTGGGTAGAAAGGGTCAAACTTTTTAGATGATTCCTTATTTCTTTTTACGCATAGCTTAGTGGATCCACTTAGTTGAGGAGTTCTATATACGCCAGCAAAGTATAGGACAGTTCTGGCAGTATGGGCGAGACGTTGTATCATCACATAGCTCATAGTGATGGTTGTCGATTAGAAAATCTCCCAAACAAAGTTATTTTGTATTTTTACATACAAATGGAGTATTATTGTATTTTTGAATACATTTAGTTGGTATCTACTGTTTTAAATGCTTTATATAAACTGCATCTTTATTGTTGTGTTTATACTGTTTTTAGTTGAGTATCCATGAGTTGAAGTTGAGTTGAGTAGAGTCGAGGTGAGTATGTTTCCTTCTTTCCAAGTTCAAGTTGTTATGTTATGTTTATTATTTCCCTTACATTCTCGTACATTCAATGTACTGATGTCATTT
This sequence comes from Solanum stenotomum, assembly GCF_019186545.1. NCBI lineage: Eukaryota > Viridiplantae > Streptophyta > Magnoliopsida > Solanales > Solanaceae > Solanum > Solanum stenotomum. The sequence continues at coordinate 42,140,332 of NC_064286.1, read as the reverse complement.
GGCCTGCATCAGATACAGGAGATCAGGGTCATTAACGAGCAATTCGTTGATACCATTTGCAGTTCCAGAGATGTTTGGTGAGCCTCCTTGCTTTCAGAGGATCCCTTATTTATTTCAATTTTGTTAGGATGATTGGGGATCTTGTCCCGACATCCCTCATAATATTAGAGGCTTCATAGATAGATAAACAGTAGTAGTTCATGAGTCCTTTTCATTTTCAGTTGTTAATGTTCTAGACTTAGTTTCCTCTTTTGGCTAGTGAATGCTTTATTTCTAAAATATTCTGAAATTACCTTTTGAGATAGTTGAGTAGAGTTTATTTTGAGTTCTTATGTTGTTGAGTAAGTCTTCCGCTGAGAGTTCAGCCTGGCCAAGGGTTCGCTTGGGGCCAGAAATGGTTTTCGAGTGCATGCCACGTCCAGGGTGTAGGCTCGGAGAGTGACATGTTTCCTATGAAACTCTTCCGTAGGAGGTGATCTTGGGCATATTTATACGTCGAAATGCCATTTTATGTCCATATTATAACTTAGTTCTAGAATAAATTTTATGGTATTCTAATGTTTTATTAGTAGTGATTGCTATTCTCATGTATTGTTAGTGATTGTGACCATAAACTGACATATGAATTGAGCTAAAATTGGAGATAAAGGAGTTAATCTTGAAGATGGAATGCATAGAAGTTGAAGCTATAGTGAATTGATGAACGGGAAGTGATGAAAAAACAAGAAAAAAGAATTTGATGCAAAAATTACACAACAGTGTGATCAGTCCATGTCATGGAGTTGGGTAGTGTTTTTTGACTCTGCGAAGGAACAAGGTCCACGATAAGTCAGTGCCACAGACTTAGGCACACAACCTAGATTTTAGCAAGCAGGCTGCTCTGCGATAAGTCTGTGCCACGAACCAGGAACCAATGAGGCAGTGCGGGGCGGAGCGGATAACCCGCAAATGTTTTAATCCACCCCACATAACATTTATTTTCATTTTCAATCCGCCCCGCATAGACCCGCTCTGCATGAACCTACCCTACATAATTTAATTTTTCATTAATTTAATTCTTGTACTTTTTAATGTTTCTTCTTTAATCTTTTCATTAATTTAATTCTTGTATGAGTTCTTCAATCCATAAAATTGTTATTTAAATCAATAATTAGAAACCTTTATTCTAGGGTTAAGGCTACAAAACATAATTGTATAAGATTGTTTAGGGGCTCAGGAGATCATAATCATATTATAAACCCCGTGAATCAACTAAGCCTAGTTTGGAACCCTTGTCGAAGGCTCCCCCTTCATCTTTCACTAGGATAGGTGTAATGACCCGAATCATCGTCATTTAGGGAAAACAATAATTCAGGAAATTTTGGGCCACTCTCCCGCCAGGGCGATGGATTGCGGATTTCCGGTCAAGATCACCATCACAAATCCCAGAAACAAAAATCAAAGACCAAAACTCCGTACAACTGCTTGGCGCTCAGGTAGGCTAGGTTGTATGAATTGAGTAGTTACAAATCTGTGTAATATATGTAAATGAATGGTAGGAATTATGTGTAACCCTTCGTGCACCGAATGAAGTATGATTAAAAACCTAGAGAAAAGCATTAGATGATGAACTAGGGCTAGGTATGGTGGAATTAATGCTTACGTGATATAGATCGATGAGTAGTTCATTAGGTAATGGTTGTAATTTTATGGTTGTGTGTCGTGGGTTGTTCTTGCTTCGTTATAATACGTACATGAATGTGAACGAAGCTTGGTGACCACCCTAATGAAAATAACTATGAACGAAGAATTATATGTTGCAAGTCACTCTTGTTGTATGGTTGTGATGATATACATTGTGATTGTGATTGTGATTGTGATTGTGGATCAGGTGTTGCGTTCTGACACACTAACTTGGATCGGTTGCCACGTTCCGACATAAATATGGGATCGGTTGCCACATTCAAGCATAATCTTTGGATCGGGTACCACGTTCCATGTGCTAACAGTTTGGGTTTGGGTTCCCTAAGAGGACCAATGATTTGACATAATTGTATGCCTTGAGGATTGTGAAAGTGTACCTTGTTTGTAATGATAATTGATGTTGTATTTACCGGAGTTGTTTTATGGTTATGAGGACTTATGTTTGATTATTCTTCTATGTTGATTAAACTTGATATGTACCTTGATGTTGAGTGAACCGAAAGGGGGACACTCAACCGGGATGTGATACGGTAGGTGGATAGTCAATGTTTCAAGAATTGTTAATGTCCGAGAATAAGGTGTCGTGTGTTCTAATGGCGAGGAGTGGGGGTAGTGTACGTGATGTAAGTGCTTAGGTGGATTTCACTTTGGAGAAAGGGATTTGTGGGTAGTAGCTAGAAAGCTTGACGTAATATACTATGTGGCCTTGGCAGGGTAATATGAAGAGGAAGTAAGGGTATGACAGGAGCGTTAGTCAGAATGCTTGTTAGTGTGTTGAGGATTATTCTATGTGTTAGAATGTTTAGGCTATGATCAAGAACCTAGTAAGTAGGTTGACCGAAAGGGTGTTTATTAGTTAGAGTACCAGTGTAATTTTGAGGTTTTCAAGAGAGGGTAAAGGTGGAGAAGCAAGTGGTTTATTACATGCTCTTACTACTTATTTTCTTATGTTATGTGGTGAGCGTCGGGTTGACCGATGATGCCTACCAGTATGTGTGGTTGTACTGACACTACTCTTGCTATGTCTTTTGACATAGTCTAGATGCAGGTTGGTGATGTTTCATTAGATGAAGATGTAGAATTCTCCAGCAGCTTCTACTTTTCCATCCACATGGTGAGAGCTGTGTCTTTTATTAAATTATGTTCAGTTTGTACTCTTATTAGCTTTTATACCTGTTTAGACTCGATTCTTAGAGGTGTTAGTTACTTTACAAGTTTTAACTTTAAATTGGTTAAAATTTTTATTTATGAAAGCCCTATGATTTCGTTTATCTCCGTTTTTCATTAATTTTCTGGATGTTTTAACTATTGGGCTATGAGGGTTCTCCTACTTAGGCATTAGAGTGGGTGCCCACACGACCTTATGGGTTGGGTCGTAACAAATTTATATCAGAGCCCAGGTTACCGGTCTCCTAGAACAAGAGCAAAATATGGACTAGACTATTGCGGATTGGTGTGTTGAGGTCCACATCTATTCTTTAGAAAGCTAGGAAGCATTCTAGGAAATAGTTCCACTCATTCTCTCCTTTTATGCAAAGTGTCGCTTGTGGTATGGATTGAGTCCAATTAGTATCTCCCGATTCCAATTCGTATCTCAACAAAGTGGACTGGACGTCGTGGTCACTACTGAAGGAACACAAGCAAGGTAAATTGGAACTGAGAAGGTTCCAATTGGTATTTGGCCCTAGGTGCGATGTAAATACATGGATGATCGGTAATGGTCATCCATTGAAAGAAGTAGCTAATTAAGAATTTGGACTTGTCTGTGAGTTGTAACTTGAAGTCTAAGAATGAGTGCTTCTTGTTTTCTGAATTAACTTTGAATGTGAAAGTTGTAATTGCTTGAATATGATTATGTGGTGCTGTGCACTATAAATGTGTGTCTAAACTTTGATATGTGCAATGTGTTGGCTTAGTTGATTGAAATTATGCAGGTTGTAATGACTTGAGTAATGTGAAGCCCGTTGCAAAAAGAAGGTTTGACTAGATTCGATGAGAGGGTTTAGATAAAAACTACGAGGCGATTTGTGATGAAGATCTGAACGTGTCTTGCGCTTGGGTAATGACCACGTGAGTGTCTGGGTGTATCCTGGGGATATGTGGGTTGTGGTGCTTAAATAGTGAGAATTTATTGGTTCGTGTATCGTGGGATGAATTTGGGGTAGACAATGATTTTTCCTAGCTTGAAGAATTACCCTAAGACTGTTTGGTGAGGCTGGGAGCCTATGGGGAAAATTAGATAAGAGAAAAACCCCAGAAAAATTTTGGCCTGGGTTTTGATTCCATCGGAGTCGCTGAGGCGGGATTATTTCTGCCAAGGCGACACCGCCAGAGAGGGATGAGGCAAGGCAGAACCTCAGCTTGCCCTCTCTAGTTTTCCATGTTTCTTGATAATGATCCCGAATGGTATCCGAGCCTTGCAATTCTATCACTGTTCAGCAATCGAGAATAGTTTATAAAAGTTAGTGATTAACATTTTGCTACGGAAAAAGCAAGAAATATAGCATCCAAGTGCTTACAAAACATAAGGAAGTCTGGTTCTAAATTACAAGCCAAAACGGGCGAAAAAACCAAATAGGGACTCTGGGACTAGGAGGTGTCCACATCGGAGTCTAGCTCCTCCGGAGGCATAAGGCCTATCACAGCCTCGTCCAGGAAAGTAAAGTGCTGGAAATCTCCCTTCTCGACCCGAGAAAGCTCATAACCAGGGGTAACACAAGTGAATATGGTCCTCACGGTCTTCCATATCCGAACCATCAGACGATCCTTCTCCAGACCCTTCGGCATCTCCTGGCGCAGCTCACGGCGGAGCATCTCGACCTCTAGGGTAGTGCTGGGTGGAACCAGAGTGAAGTCCTCATCGAACCGTGCACTTGAGATTGGGGCCTCGTCATCCGAATCCACGGCCACCTTATTGCTGCTAGCCATGCCCGTTCTCCTCCTCTTTCTCCTGGAAGTAGAACCTGCTCTAACAAAAAGAGGGTGAAGGGGGGATCCATAGGAAGTACCTCATCGACGTCAAAAAGTGGCACTCCTGTCCGCTTGCACAACACAGTAATAAGTCCAAGTAGAAAGAAAGCCTTCTTGTTACCCAAGAAGAACATCTTCCACTCCGAAATGATGTGCACCCCCACATTCAACTTAATGCCCTGTATAGCACAAGCCACCACCAAGTCCCGAGGAAAGGTCACGTTGGTGCGATTTTCTGACAGGCCCATCCTCTTAGTCACCAAGTGTAGCCACCTCTTAGCATCAAATGACTAATCCATGCTAGTAATACCCTCCGCAGTGGCCCACTAGACTCAATCTCGACGGGCAGGCTCCACCAAGGTGTCTTTCTAGCCATTCTAGATCTATCTCCCTCAGCTTGGCCTCGTACTCAGCATTCGAGACCTCCGGCACCTCTAGATCCTCATTAATGGCGGTGACATTCAAGGGAATATCAAATCCCAGATATGGATAAAGGGGTGAGGTTCGTCCCATCGCACAGTAGACAGGATAACGTATAACTCCATCACCCAAGTGGAACGTGCATCCGGGGGAGCCTCAGTCAGTGGAGCCCATCCGAACTCCATCAGGCGAGCATAAAAGGCAAGAGTTCTATCTCACAGTAGAATCGTGTCTTTCTATTGCTGTGATACCTTTCTCGACTCACAACATCGGGGAACTGAATGAAAGGTAAGTTTTCTTCATTTACACCTGCCATTTAGAGAGCCTGCAATAAGTTAAATATAATTTAGAACACGATAGGAATATATAGGTTAAGGCTAAAATGGGAAGAGAGAAATTTCTGAGTTAAGGGATGCAGGGCATTGGTCTGCTGTATCCCGCCATAGCGGCTAAAATCCCGCCAGGGCGGGATTATGAAGGCTGCCAGAGCGGGATGAAGGTCGCCAGAGCAGTCTTCATCTGGGATGAACAACATGCACGATCATGTCGCCTCTTCGTCCCAAAATCCCCATTTTCGATAGAATTCCTGCAGATCAAAGTATATTAACTACCTTAGAACCTAAATATACAATTATTTCAGAAAAATAACGCCTAAATAGTGCCTAAATCTGAGATTGATATCAAGAGACCCTTCAACTTCCCTCACCCATTTTGGTATCGATTTAACCATACTTCTACAAAATCCTTACCCCCAGGACGTTGTGTAGACGTTGGGGACGTAAGGGAAGTGTCCATGCTATGTTTATCTATCAAAACTAGCAACCTACTTTCATTTTCGAATAACTACCCAAAAACTATTCCAATTCGATCAGTAAGTCGGCATCCAATCGTTGTTAATCAAGTACATAAGTAAAGAGCGTAAGAAACAAGTTTTTTTCTTGAGTTTTGACGTTCAGAGGATAGTGATTGAGAGGAGTTTTGGGAGAGTTTTTGGAATTTTAGGGAGAAATGGGAAAATTGTTTCCCTTTACCCCTTTTACCATTACCTGATCTCCCGCCTTAGCGGAAGACCCTCGCCACAGCGGTCCCACCTCAGTGGGAGGGCTTCCGCCCTAGCAGTCCAGGTTGTGTTATTTAAATGCGTTTGTTTCTTTGTGTGTTGCCTTAATTTTCTTCTATTACTTGGGTATAGTACCTTTCTCGTGTCAACACGTTGAAAAGTCACCATTCTTCATGGTTTCGTGATGGCCGTTTAGAAGTACTCCGAAAATGGGGCGTGTGATTATTCGTGTATTAATCATTCGGGGATGAACGAGGGGTAAATTGGTATCTATTGTAACGACCCGAACCGTCGTTATTTAGGGAAAACCAAAATTCAGGAAATTTTGGCCCTCTGTCCCGCCAGGGCGGCAGCGCTAGGACGGGGTAAGTTGGCACTAGAGCGGGATAAGCGAGACAAAATGTAAATAACGTAAAATCTTATTTCCTCCTTCTTCCTAAAATACCTAAATTAGTCGTAAAACACCCTAGAAACCCCCTAAAAAGCTACTCCACGCTTGGGAAAGAGGGATGGAGCGATTTCTAGTGTGAAGATATCAATGGATTGCGAATTTCTAGTCAAGATCACCGTCATAAATTCTGGAAACAAGAATCAAAGACCAAAACTCTGTGCACCTACTTGGCTCACAGGTAGGCTAGGTTTTATGAATTGAGTAGTTATAAATATGTGCTCAATGTGTAATGTATGTAAATCAATGGTAGGAATTATGCGTAAGCCTTCTTGCATCGAACGAAATATGATTAAAACCCTAGGGAGAAGCCTTAGATGATGAACTAGGGCTAGGTATGGTGGAATTAATGCTTATGTGATACAGGTCGATGAGTAGTTCATTAGGTGATGGTTGTGATTTTATGGTTGTGTGTTGTGGGTTGTTCCTTGCTTCATTATAATACGTACATGAATGTGAACGAAGCTTGGTGACAACCCTAATGAAAATAAGTATGAACGAAGAATTATATGTTGTGAATCACTCTTGTTATATGGTTGTGATGATATACATTGTGATTGTGATTGTGGATCGGGTGTTGCGTTCCGACACACTAACCTGGATCGGTTGCCACGTTTCGGCATAGTTATGGTATCAGTAGCTACGTCCCGGCATAATCTTTGGATTGGGTACCACGTTCCGGTAAACTAACAGTTTGGTTTGGGTTCCTTGAGAGGACCAATGATTTGACATAATTGTATGCCTTAAGGATTGTGAAACTGTACCTTGTTCGTAATGATAATTGATGTTGTATTTACCGGAGTTGTTTTATGGTTATGAGGACTTATGTTTGATTGTTCTTCTATGTTGAGTAAAATTGATATGTACCTTGATGTTGAGTGAACCAGAAGGGGGACACTCAACCAGGATGTGATACGGTAGGTAGGGAGTCAACGTTTCAAGAATTGTTAATGTCCGAGTAAAAGGTGTCGTGTGTTGTAATGGAGAGAAGTGGGGGTAGTGTATGTGAGGTGAGTGCTTAGGTGTATTTCACTTTGGAGAAAGGGATTTGTAGGTAGTAGCTAGAAAGTTTGACGTAATGTACTATGTGGCCTTGGCAGAATAATAGGAAGAGGAAGTAAGGGTATGACGGGAGCGGTTAGTCAGAATTATTGTAAGTGTGTTGGGAATTATTCTATCTGTTGTAATGTTTAGGCGATGATCAAGAACCTAGTAAGTAGGTTGTCCGAGAGGGTGTTTATTAGTTAGAGTACCAGTGTCATTTTGAGGTTTTCAAGAGAGGGTAAAAGTGGAGAAGCGAGCGGTTTATTGCATGCTCTTACTAGTTGTTTTCTTATGTTATGTGGTGGGCGTCGGATTGACCGATGTTGCCTACCAGTATGTGTGGTTGTACTGATACTACTTTTGCTATGTCTTTTGACATAGTCTAGATGCAAGTTGGTGATGTTTCATTAGATGAAGATGTAGAATTCTCTAGCAGCTTCTACTTTTCCTTCCGCATGGTGGGAGCTGTGTCTTTTATTAAATTATGTCCAGTTTGTACTCTTAGTAGCTCTTGTACCTGTCTAGACTAGATTCTTGGGGGTGTTAGTTACTTTACAAGTTTTAACTCTAAATTATTTAAAAGTTTTATTTATGAAAGCCCTATGTTTTCGTTTATCTCCATTTTTCGTTAATTTTCCGCATATTTTAACTATTGGGATATGAGAGTTCTTCTACTTAGGCGTTAGAGTGGGTGCCCGCACGGCAAGTGGGTTGGGTCATGACAATAGGTAACTTAATAAACGAAGAACAACATTAACTTTATTTTTGTTAAAATTGCACTTTGTTCATCTATATAGTTAAACTTGAGTTAGTTATTCGCTAAGAAATCTTGTCCATGTGAGTTGAAATCTAGGTCTTAAAAAGAGCCACTATATTACTTGTACGGTACTTGGTTGTGCATTTGGATGCAATACATTTTTGGCGTCATTGCTAGAGACTTGAAAAAATAGCAAATTCCTAATTTTAAAGTTTTAATTTTTAGTTGATTATTTCTTGTATATATTTTAATTTTTGTACAAATATTTCTTTTTCTTCCAACATTTTGTTACTCCTATTGATATGATAGCTTGGGATAGGTATTGAATGGATGATGGATATCCTTGTCATATATATGATGTTCAGGATGACCATTGGAATGGTTTTCCTAATGGTTATCGCCCTCCCCTGAGCCCTATTGTGACTCTTTTAAATGTGATGCTGGCAAGAGTAATGATGTGAAGGATGACGAATAAGAGAATCACATTATTAAGTTATTGAAACATCTAATGGAGCAACAAAAAATAATAAGGGAAGTCATGGAAATAATGTCACATAACGAGCCTACGCCCTGGGCGGGACTGGTACTCCAGAACCATTGCTAGCCCCAAGCGAACCCTTGGCCTGACTTAACTCTTAGCGGAAGAATTACTCATGATAAAATACTTTGAAAGGTAAACTAAAACCCAATTAATATCTTAGAATGTTTTAGAATTAAACATTCATCTAGCCAAAGCAGCAACTCAAGTCTTTAAACAACACAACTAAAATGCAAGGACTAAAGAACTATAGATAATTGTCTATGAAGCCTCTAAAACTATGAGGGATGTCAGGACAAGACCCCCGATCATCCTAACAACTGAAAATACCAAACCAATGTAAAAAAGGATCCTCCGAAACCAATGAGGCTCACCAAATGACTCTGAAATGCTCAACTGGATCAATGAACCGCTGGATGCTGATCCTAGTTACCTGTATCTGCATCATAAAAGATACAGGCCAAATGGCATCAATACATTGAATGTACGAGCATGCGAGGGGAAAACTAAAAATGACATAAGCTTGAACTAAATTCTGAAAGAAACACTTACCTCAGCTTTACTCAAAACATGGATATTCAACTCAATGCAAAAATAAACAACAGTAAAAATGCAGTTTATATAAAGCATTTAAACAGTAGGTAATAACTCAAAAGTATTTGAAGAAATACAATAACAACTCAATTTGTATAATAAAGTAATATTATTCTGTGGGAGTGTCTCTAACCGACAACCATCATTATAAGTTATGTGATGATACAACGTCTTGCCCACGCTGCCAGAATTGTCCTAGAAATTGCCGGGATATAGAACGCCTCAACTAAGTGGACCTACTAGACTATGATAAATAGCATTAAAGAATCATCTAAAAAGTATGACTCTTTCTACCCACGTTGGCTACATGGTTTATGGAGACTTGAGTTATTATGAACTCGTCCCCATATCGGTGCTCAATACTACTCCCAAAATATATTCAGCACATATGTTTTAAAAGCAAGATTCTTTCTGTGGTTTGACATAATTACTCAAGAAAAACTAGCTCAAAGGCTCTCTTGAAATTAGTGTTTTCTCTCTTTTTTAAATGTGAAGACATTTACTCTTTGGGAATACTTAGTTCCCATATACTCTTTTNNATGTTTTAAAAGCAAGATTCTTTCTGTGGTTTGACATAATTACTCAAGAAAAACTAGCTCAAAGGCTCTCTTGAAATTAGTGTTTTCTCTCTTTTTTAAATGTGAAGACATTTACTCTTTGGGAATACTTAGTTCCCATATACTCTTTTTGAAGAAATGAACTTCATTTGATACTCTTTTTCAACTCAAACTCAAGTCTTAAAACAAGTTTAAAAAACATTTGTAAAAAGACTTATTGAAAGAACTCTCTAGACTTGGCTCTTAAATTTCCTTGAATTTGAACATATGGATTCAAGGTTATGATTCATGGTTACGGATAATTTCTAGATGTTTAGAAGTCATTTAGAGTAGTTAGAATCGATAGGAAGTGTTAGTACACTTTAGAAGGACTCAAACGGGCTAAACGATGAAAAATGGGTTGGGGCGGACGACTCAGGCGGGCGTGTAAGCACCAAAGTTCATAGAGCCATTTCTGGTGCACTATTGGTGTGCCGCCCTAGCCTCCTTGGCGCATCAAGGCCGGGCCATGCCAGCTTTCCCCAGTCAGAATTTTCCAATTCATTTTTTGATCTTAATTCGATTAATTTTGATCTTTTTTCTCAATTTCTCTTTAGATGCAGATACCTAAAACATATACACAAGAATCTAACGCAAATAACTCTAATAATCGACACTGTAATCTCAAGAAACTCCTCAATCTCATCCCAAATTCAAGAACGAAAGCAATTCAAGAACATACATCAAGAACAATCCAGCATTTAACCTTTTAGGACGAATTCACACTGAAATAAAAATGTTTGGCGCATGGGTGAACGAAGCCAATGCTGTGTGAACTCACATACCTCGTAGGATCAAATCTTTGGCGAAATCCGCAATCAATTCCTCAAGAAATTGACGAATGTATACCTTTTCTTCTCCTTTCTCTTCTTGAGTTCTTTCTCTAAGAACCCTAGCGTGATTTTGCAATAGTGTAAATTGTCTAATTCAGTTTTGACCCCAATTTAATTACTAAAAATGAATTAAATTAATTGGGTATGAAAAAGACTAAATTACCCCTTTAAAATCCGATTAGCTTTCCTTTTCTAGACAGCTCTAACTTCGAATGGACATATCTCCCTCATACGAGCCCAAAAATTAGCAAACTCGGTGGCGTTGAAAAGATAATTCCAAGGCCTTTCATTTGATATCTTACTTGCCACCTAAATCATCTTGTACTATGATTTATGGTCGATTGAATTTGACCCAAAACTCATACTTAACATAACTTTGCCAAATTTCAGATTTTCATACTTCCCCAAAATGTTTCTTTCTAATTCTAGCTCTTCAATTAGCAAGGTGTTACAATATCTCCCCCTTGGGAACATTCGTCCTCGAATGAGCTTTCTCTGAGCAGACTAAGGGTGTAATATCTAACGCTCAAACACCAAACAAGCAACATATAACATAACATGCCAACTTAAAATAAATGCCAAGAAAAGGATTAGTACCTTAATTTGGAATTTCTCCGGACTGAAAGAGATGTGGATATATCTTCTTCATGTCCTCCTCAGCCTCCCATGTAGCTTCCTCATTAAATTGATTCCTCCAAAGAATTTTGACAGATGCGATTTCCTTGGTCCTTAACTTGTGAACATGATGATCTAAAATCTGAACATGAATCTCCTCATAAGATAAGCCATCCTTAATACCAATATCTTCAGTTGGTACAATCAGTGAAGGATTGCCCATACATTTTTTCAACATAGAGATGTGAAACACTGGATGAATGGCTGCTAACTCTTGTAGTAGCTCCAACTCATAACCTACATTACCAATCCTTTTGGATATTCGATAAGGACCAATATATCGGGGACTCGGATTTCCTTTTTTACCAAACCTCATAACACCCTTCATTGTTGAAACCTTTAAGTATACTCAATCATCTACTTCAAACTCTAAGTCCCTTATCCTAACATCAGTGTAGGATTTTTGTCGACTCTGCGCTGTTTTCAACCTTTCTTGAATAGCTCTCACTTTCTCCATAGCTTGATGAACTAAGTCTGGTCCTATCCAGCTTCACCAACTTCAAACCATCCAATTAGAGATCTTCATCTTCTCCCATAAAGAGCTTCATATGGAGCCATCTGGATGCTAGAATGGTAACTATTGTTATAAGCAAACTCAATGAGAGATAGGTGATCATCCTAGTTACCTTTGAAATCAATCACACAGGCCCTCAACATATCTTCTAAAGTCTGAATAGTACACTCCGATTGACCATCTGTCTGAGGATGAAAAGCAGTACTCAAGTTCACCTTTGAATCCAAGACTTTTTTAAAAAGATTTTCAGAACTGTGCTATAAATTATGCACCTCTATCTGATATAATCAAAATTGGGACTCCATGAACTCTTACCACCTCTTGAATGTATAACTTGGCGTAATCCTCGGATGAATGGGTAGTCTTTACCTAAAAAAGTGGGTTGATTTAGTCATTCTATCAACAATCACCCAAATAGAATCATGTTGCCTGCGAGACCGTGGCAAGCCAGTAATGAAATCCATATTACTCATCTCCCACTTCAATTCCAGAAGTTCTATATTCTGAGCCATACCACCGGGCCTTTGGTGCTCTACTTTAACTTGTTGACAATTCGGGAATTTAGCAACAAACTCAACAATACCTTTCTTTATACTATTCCACCAATATACTTCTCTCAAGTCACGATAAATCTCTGTGGAACCTGGATGAATGGAATATCTGGAGCTATGAGCTTCCTTCATGATCCTCTCTTGGAGTTCATCCACCCTTGGTACACACAACCTACCTTGATACCTCAATACACCATCTCCCCCATGTTCAAAATCCATCACTCTTTGCTTATGAACATTTGCCTTCAATTCAAGCAAAATAGGATTGTGGTCTTGTTTCTCTTTTACTTTTGATACTAATGATGATTTAGCCCCATTCATCACAACCACTCCTCATTTTATGGAATCCATTATTTGAACTCTTAATCGTGTAAGTTTGTGCACATCTTTTGCTAACTCTCTCTTTTCTTCCTCAACATGGGCAGTACTACCCATAGACAACCTGCTCAAGGCATCAACAAAAACAGTAGCCTTACCTGGGTGATAGAGAATACCCATGTCATAATCATTGAGTAACTCTAACCACCTTCTCTGTCTTAGATTAAACTCTTTCTGACTGAATACATACTGAAGACTCTTATGGTCAGTGAACATATCCACACGAACGCCATAAATATAATGATGCCATATTTTTAAAGAAAATACTATGGTAGCCAACTCTAGATCATGGGTTGGATAATTCTTCTCATGAACTTTCAGCTGTCTGGAGGCATAAGCTATACTTTACCATTCTGCATTAACACACAACGCAAACCAACTCTGGATGTGTCGCAATATACAACAAAGCCTTGCGTACCCTCTGGTAAGGTCAATATTGGGGCAGTAGTCAACCTAGTTTTCAATTCCTGAAAGCTTTTCTCACAAGCTTCAAATCATTGAAACTTAACTGTTTTCTGAGTCAACTTAGTCAAAGGGGACAAAATGGATGAGAACCCCTCGACAAACCTTTTATAATATCCAGCCAAACCCAAGAAACTCCCAATGTCAGTTGGAGATGTGGGTCTAGGCCAGTTCTACACTGCCTCTATTTTCTGAGTATCAACTCTAATTTCATCACCAGAAACAATGTGGCCTAAGAATGCCATAGACTCAAGCTAAAACTCGCACTTAGAGAATTTAGCGTACAACTCTCTATATTTTTAGATTTTGGAGAACTACTCTAAGATGACTAGCATGATCTTCCTCATTCCTCGAATAGATTAGTCTGTCATCAATGAATACGATAACAAACATATCTAAATAAGGCTTGAATACTCTATTCATAAGGTCCATGAATGTTGCAAGAGCATTGGTCAAACCAAAGGACATAACTACTGAAATGACTCAAAAGGTTCTTAAAAATGTGTTTCGGAAATTACCGGAAACTTGTTTAGCTATATCAAAAAAAAATCTGTTTCGTTTTTTGAAAATATGACTTCATATTCTTGTTTAGGGGGTCAATTTGAGTGGGAATGGGTCTAACCCAAATTTTAGAGCAACCGTATCAAAATCCGAAATTTCCAAGTGAAGCCTTTTTTCAGGGTCTACTTTGGAGGGTCATATCTCCTAGCACACAAATAATTGGGTGGCCCATAACATATCCATGGAAATCCCTTTGAGTTAGCTACCTAACGCACTTCGTTTCACCTCATTCGGAGTTCGGACATAGAAGTTATGCCCATTTTAGTAAAATCTGTCCGGCAGGAAATGCAATTTTCAGTGAGCGTTTTTACTGTTCACCCGCCTCATTTTTTTTCTCCAAGTGTTGGACCATTTTTCCAAAGGGAATATGTTATTTCCTATATACCATTAGTTCAATTCCCATCTCTAAAACATTTCCCAAAACACCTCTCCCATACTTAGACACATTTTCTCTCAAGTTCTCTCAAGAACCCTAATCCAAAACCTTCCTCAAGATTGAAGAGACTCTTGCTCCAAGTTCCAAGCTTCCATTGAAGACACTCTCAAGACCTTCATAAGAACTCAAGGTATGTGGTGTTGAACTCATGGGTCCTTCCACCCATAGTGCCTAGACTCTATTCTACTCACTAATTCATGGTTTAAGTTAAGATTCATAAATTAGTCTTGTTCTTTGTAATAATTTCCTGCACATTGAATTTTAAACATGAAAAGTGATTGTTTTGAGCATGTTGTGACTCTAGAACTTGAATCTAAATTTGGAATGGATGTGGAGATTTTCATGTGGTATTGTGGGTGTTAAAAGGTGTTGTTGTAGGTTGTTCACTGGTTTGGCTGCATAATTACTACCCTATTTTCCATGCTCTTTGATTCCATTACATGCCTTCAAGGTGTTTGACAAAATGTCCAACTATGGAGAATTGATGAATCGATGCTTTAAAGCTTGAGTTATGAGATGTATGGCAATCCAGAGATGTGTTGATGACAAACTAAGCTTGTGTATATGTTCATTCCATACGTGAGATTGCATTAGAGCCTAATGGGAATTTCCTATATAAAGTGTTGCATGACCATGCCCGGTCCGGGGGAAAAGAACCGGACAACCATGTGAGAGGTTTATATCTCACCACCTAGGATGCTTGGGGTGTGACCAACATCAACCATGTGAGAGGTTTATATCTCACCACCTAGGATGCTTGGGGTGTGACCAACATCAACCATGTGAGAGGTTTATATCTCACCACCTAGGATGCTTGGGGTGTGACCAACATCAACCATGTGAGGGGTTTATACCTTGCCACCAGGGTGTCCGGGTGTGAACGGCATCCCCCATCCTAAGTTGGGGTTATAGATTGGTTGGATCATGCATACACATATGATATCTACTATTAGTATAGATTTACTTAAACATGTTTTGACTTCACTTTGATCATGCATCCTCATATTGTTATTCATAATGCCTATGAAACTATTTCTTGTATTTCGATTGTGTCCTTGTCTATTGTTGTGTTGCACCCCGCATACTTAGTACATTCCAAGTACTAACGCATATTTTGCCTACATGATGTCACCATGTAGGGACCGGAGCTACTCTTGATCCTTCTCTCCATTCACGTGGCTAGTACGGTGCTTATCCGAGTTTGTTGGTGAGTCCTCAATGATTCGAGGGCTATGTTATGTTTCCTACTCCTATGTTTTGAGACTTTAGCTTGCAATTGTATTTTGACTATGAGGGGAGCCGGTAGTATGTCATGGCCCCCGTCCTATCTATGTATGTAGAGGTGTGCGTTGGACAAGTATTTTGTAAATGAGCTTGACTCTTGTTCTATGATGTCATTTTGAAATGGTTTGCCCTTAGTCCCTATTTCCCGTTAATTAATGTTGATTGTACTTCCGCGACCGATGAAGTGTGATGACAAGTTTGAGAGGCTTGTTTGGGGTTCCTTCGGGTTCCTCATTCGCCATGTCACGTCTAGGCCCTAGGCTTGGGTCGTGACAAGCTTGGTATCAGAGCACTAGGTTGTTAAATCCTCGGAGTCCAACACACCGCGTTGAGTAGAGTCCTAATCATGGTTGTGAAGCGCGCCACGACTATGAATGGGAGGCTACAAAACGTTTTAGGAAAGGTTTCCCTTCTTCATGTTCTATGTCGTGCTTAGAGTGCGATAAGGTGATTCCTCCCTAACGCTTGTTCTTTGGATTGCTAGATCATCATGCCAAACATGAGGGGAAGACGGGCCCGATCACCGGAAGAGCCACCCACCAATGGTGAGCTCCGTGATGCACTCACCATGCTTGCACAAGTGGTAGCTAACCAAGTGCAACAAGGAGCCCAAGCTCCTCGAACTACCACCCCGGGGGAAAGGGTGAGAGATTTCATGAGGATGAACCCTCCGGTCTTCCATGGTTCAAAGGTGGATGAGGACCCGCAAGAGTTCATCGATGAGGTATGCAAAATCTTGACCATTATGGATGTTGGTGCTTGTGAGAAGGCGGAATTGGCGGCCTACCAACTCAAGGGGGTTGCTCAAATTTGGTTTGATCAATGGAAGGGTGAGAAAGGTAATGGCTATGTGGTGTTGTGGGAGGAGTTTAAACTTGCTTTCCTTAATAGGTTCTTCCCTCTTGAGCTTAGGGAGGCAAAGTTGGTGGAGTTCATGAACTTGAAGCAAGGAGCTATGAGTGTGAGGGAGTATGCCCTCAAATTTGTCCAACTCTCCAAGTATGCACCTCACTTGGTGGCCGACTCTAGGTCGAGGATGAACAAATTTGTGATGGGTGTATCCGACTTGGTTAGTGAGGAGTGTCGGTCCGCTATGCTCATTGGAGATATGGATTTGTCTCGGTTGATGACTTATGCCGAGCAAATGGAGGAGGAGAAATTGAGGAAGAGAAGGGGGCACGAGGCCAAGAGGGCCCGATTGGAGAATAGGTTCCCTAAGGGTGCTAGATTTCATCAAGGCCGAGGAAACCCTCATGTCAACCGGGGATTTGCTATCAATGTTCCTAGACCTCAAGGGGGAGGTGAAGTGGGTTCTATGGATGTATGCCCTAAGTGTGGGAGGAAGCATGGTGGTCCTTGCATGAAGGGTTCGGGTGCTTGCTTTGAATGTGGAGAAGTGGGTCATAAGAGGTTTGAATGTCCCAAGATCCGCAACAAGGTCCGAAGTGCTAACACTACTCCTTTGGGTAGAGGTGCTTCTCAAAGTGGTGCCCCAAGGGACAATCGATTTTATGCTTTGCATGGTAGACAAGGTGTTAATGAGACTCCGGATGTGGTGACCGGTATGTTGCAAATCTTTGATCTTGATGTTTATACTTTGATTGATCCGGGTGCCACCCTTTCCTTTGTTACCCCCTTAGTTGCTAGAAAATTTCATGTCGAGTCGGAATTGTTGCATGAGTCATATGAAGTATCCACTCCCATTGGTGTCTCTATTGTTGCTAGAAAAGTGTATAGAAATTGTCCGGTTTGCATATTAAATAAGTTGTTGCCTTGTGATCTTGTTGAGTTGAACATGGTGGATTTTGATGTTATTCTTGGGATGGATTGGTTGCATGCATATTATGCTTCTATTGATTGTAGGACTCGTAAAGTCAAGTTCCGATTTCCTAATGAACCCGTCCTTGAGTGGGAGAGCCGGGATGTTGTGGTGAAGGGGAAATTCATTTCTTGCATTAAAGCCCATAGGTTGATTTCCAAAGGGTGCTTGTACCATATTGTGAGAGTCAATGATGTGGAGTCTAAAGTCCCTCCTATTGAGTCTATTCCGGTTGTTAATGAGTTTCTAGATGTCTTCCCAGAAGACCTTCCCGGTGTCCCTCCCGAAAGGGAGATAGATCTTGGTATAGACCTCCTTCCCGATACTCAACCTATTTCTATCCCCCCTTACCGTATGGCCCCGGCGGAGTTGAAAGAGTTGAAAGAGCAATTAAAAGATTTGTTAGAGAAGGGGTTTATTAGACCTAGTCATTCTCCCTGGGGTGCTCCGGTTTTGTTTGTGAAGAAGAAAGATGGGTCTCTTAGAATGTGTATTGATTATCGACAACTTAATAGGGTCACCGTCAAGAATAGGTATCCTCTTCCAAGGATTGACGATTTATTTGACCAATTGCATGGGGCTAGTCACTTCTCTAAGATTGATCTTCGGTCAGGGTATCATCAAGTGAAGGTGAGGGAGTGTGATATTCTCAAGACGGCCTTTCGTACTAGGTATGGGCACTATGAGTTTGTGGTGATGTCTTTCGGGTTGACTAATGCTCCGGCTCTCTTTATGGATTTGATGAATAGGGTTTTCAAACCCTACCTTGATTCTTTTGTGGTGGTGTTTATAGATGACATCTTGATCTATTCTCGGGGTGAGGAAGAGCACAAGGGTCACTTGAGGGTTGTACTCCAAAGATTGAGGGAAGAGAAGTTGTACGCTAAATATGAAAAGTGTGAGTTTTGGTTGAAGGAAGTTGCTTTCCTAGGCCATGTGGTGTCGGGGGATGGTATTAAGGTGGATCCTAAGAAGACCGATGTTATTAGGAATTGGCCTAGACCTTTGACCCCGTCGGATATAAGGAGTTTCTTGGGTTTAGCGGGTTATTATAGGAGATTTGTGGAAGGGTTTTCTTCTCTTGCTTCTCCTATGACTAAGTTGACTCAAAAGAAGGCTAAATTTGTGTGGTCGGATGAGTGTGAGGAAAGCTTCCAAACTTTGAAAGAAAGGCTTGTGTCCGCTCCTATTTTGTCACTTCCGGATGGGTTAGAAGGTTTTGTTGTTTATTGTGATGCTTCCCGTATTGGTTTGGGTTGTGTGTTGATGCAAAGTGGTAAGGTTATAGCCTATGCTTCTAGGCAACTTAAGGTTCATGAAAAAAATTACCCAACCCATGATCTTGAATTGGCCGCCGTGGTTTTTGCTTTAAAGATTTGGCGTCATTATTTGTATGGGGTGCATGTTGATATCTTCACCGACCATAAGAATCTCCAATATGTGTTCACGCAAAAAGATCTTAACTTGAGACAAAGGAGGTGGTTAGAATTCCTTAAGGATTATGATATGAGTGTTCACTATCATCCGGGGAAAGCTAATGTGGTGGCGGATGCATTGAGTAGAGTGTCCATGGGTAGCTTGGCTCATGTGGAGGAAGGTAGTAAAGAGTTGGCTAAGGAGGTCCATCGGTTGGCCAAATTGGGAGTTAGGTTAGAAGGGGTGGATAGTGGAGGAGTAGTTGTTGTTGATGGTTCAAGGTCTTCCTTGGTTGATGAGGTGATAGTCAAGCAAGATCTTGATCCTTCTTTGGTAGAATTAAAGGCTTCGGTGAGTAGTGGTAAGGTGGAGGTTTTCTCCCAAGGGGGAGATGGTGCCCTTAGGTACCAAGGTAGATTATGTGTTCCTTGTGTGGATGGTGTGAGGGAAAGAATCCTTGATGAGGCTCATAATTCTTTTTATTCTATTCATCCGGGGTCAACAAAGATGTATAGAGACTTGAGGGATGTGTATTGGTGGGGCGGTATGAAGAAGGACATTGCAAAATTTGTTTCGGGTTGCCATAGTTGTCAACAAGTCAAGGCCGAACATCAAAGGCCGGGTGGCCTAACTCAAGACATTGAGATACCTACTTGGAAGTGGGAAGAAATCAACATGGATTTTGTAGTGGGCTTACCCAAGGCTAGAAGAGGCTTTGATTCGGTTTGGGTGGTGGTTGATCGGATGACAAAGTCGGCTCATTTCCTACCGGTTAAAACTACTTACGGGGCTGAAGAGTATGCCAAGTTGTACATTCATGAATTGGTAAGGTTGCATGGGATTCCTTTGTCTATCATCTCGGATCGTGGTGCCCAATTCACTTCTCACTTTTGGAAGTCATTCCAAAGGGGTCTTGGTACAAAGGTAAAGCTTAGCACGGCCTTCCACCCTCAAACGGATGGCCAAGCCGAAAGAACAATTCAAACCTTGGAGGATATGCTTAGAGCTTGTGTATTGGAGTTGAAAGGTAGTTGGGATGATCATCTTCCTTTGATTGAATTTGCATACAACAATAGTTATCATTCTAGTATCGGTATGGCTCCTTTTGAGGCACTTTATGGTAGACGGTGTAGGTCACCGGTTGGGTGGTTTGAAGTTGGAGAGGTGGCCTTGTTGGGTCCGGATCTGGTCATGGATGCTCTTGAGAAGGTAAGGATGATTAGGGAGAGGTTGAAAACAGCCCAAAGTCGTCAAAAGTCTTATGCCGATGTGAGGAGACGGGATCTTGAATTCAAAGTGGGTGATTGGGTTTATTTGAAAGTTTCTCCAATGAAAGGTGTGGTTCGTTTTGGTAAGAAGGGGAAATTAAGTCCTAGGTATGTCGGTCCTTATGAGATAATAAGAAGGGTTGGTAAAGTAGCCTATGAGTTGGGGTTGCCCAAGGAGATGGAATTAGTTCATCCGGTATTCCATGTATCGATGTTGAGGAAATGTGTTGGTGATCCTAACGCTATTGTACCTCTTGAGGTTGTGGGTGTTGTAGAAGATAATTTGACGTATGAAGAAGTCCCGGTTCAGATCTTAGATAGACAAGTTAAAAGGTTGAGGAACAAAGAAGTGGCGTCCGTTAAGGTGCTTTGGAGAAATCAACAAGTGGAGAGTGCTACTTGGGAGGCCGAAGCGGACATGCAAAGACGTTATCCTTATCTATTCAACTCCACTCAAGCCTAAGGTATTAAATCAAGTCCTTTGTACTCCATTGAGTCTTACATTTCAGCCCCTGAATCATTAATGTGCATATATGTTTAAATTGATGAGTTATGGATGCTTTACACTAAGTTTTGAAATCTTGAAGTGATGTTTAAATAAAATTTTTGCATTCATGTTGGGGCTGATATGTTCTTACTAAGTCTTGCCTTGTACGTCTCTTCCACATTCGGGGACGAATGTTCCCAAGGGGGAGATATTGAAATGACCCAAAAAGTTCTTAAAAATGTGCTTCGGAAGTTACCGGAAACTTGTTTAGCTATATCAAAAAAAAATCCGTTTCGTTTTTCGAAAATCCGACTTCATATTCTTGTTTAGGGGGTCAAATTGAGTGGGAAATGGGTCTAACCCAAATTTTAGAGCAACCGTATCAAAATCCGAAATTTCCAAGTGAAGCCTTTTTCGAGGGTCTACTTTGGAGGGTCATATCTCCTAGCACACAAATAATTGGGTGGCCCATAACATATCCATGGAAAGCCCTTTGAGTTAGCTACCTAACGCACTTCGTTTCACCTCATTCGGAGTTCGGACGAAGAAGTTATGCCCATTTTCGTAAAATCTGTCCGGCAGGAAATGCAATTTCCAGTGAGCGTTTTTACTGTTCACCCGCCTCATTTTTTTTTCTAAGTGTTGGACCATTTTTCCAAAGGGCATATGTTATTTCCTATATACCATTAGTTCAATTCCCATCTCTAAAACATTTCCCAAAACACCTCTCCCATACTTAGACACATTTTCTCTCAAGTTCTCTCAAGAACCCTAATCCAAAACCTTCCTCAAGATTGAAGAGACTCTTGCTCCAAGTTCCAAGCTTCCATTGAAGACACTCTCAAGACCTTCATAAGAACTCAAGGTATGTGGTGTTGAACTCATGGGTCCTTCCACCCATAGTGCCTAGACTCTATTCTACTCACTAATTCATGGTTTAAGTTAAGATTCATAAATTAGTCTTGTTCTTTGTAATAATTTCCTGCACATTGAATTTTAAACATGAAAAGTGATTGTTTTGAGCATGTTGTGACTCTAGAACTTGAATCTAAATTTGGAATGGATGTGGAGATTTTCATGTGGTATTGTGGGTGTTAAAAGGTGTTGTTGTAGGTTGTTCACTGGTTTGGCTGCATAATTACTACCCTATTTTCCATGCTCTTTGATTCCATTACATGCCTTCAAGGTGTTTGACAAAATGTCCAACTATGGAGAATTGATGAATCGATGCTTTAAAGCTTGAGTTATGAGATGTATGGCAATCCAGAGATGTGTTGATGACAAACTAAGCTTGTGTATATGTTCATTCCATACGTGAGATTGCATTAGAGCCTAATGGGAATTTCCTATATAAAGTGTTGCATGACCATGCCCGGTCCGGGGGAAAAGAACCGGACAACCATGTGAGAGGTTTATATCTCACCACCTAGGATGCTTGGGGTGTGACCAACAACAACCATGTGAGAGGTTTATATCTCACCACCTAGGATGCTTGGGGTGTGACCAACATCAACCATGTGAGAGGTTTATATCTCACCACCTAGGATGCTTGGGGTGTGACCAACATCAACCATGTGAGAGGTTTATATCTCACCACCTAGGATGCTTGGGGTGTGACCAACATCAACCATGTGAGGGGTTTATACCTTGCCACCAGGGTGTCCGGGTGTGAACGGCATCCCCCATCCTAAGTTGGGGTTATAGATTGGTTGGATCATGCATACACATATGATATCTACTATTAGTATAGATTTACTTAAACATGTTTTGACTTCACTTTGATCATGCATCCTCATATTGTTATTCATAATGCCTATGAAACTATTTCTTGTATTTCGATTGTGTCCTTGTCTATTGTTGTGTTGCACCCCGCATACTTAGTACATTCCAAGTACTAACGCATATTTTGCCTACATGATGTCACCATGTAGGGACCGGAGCTACTCTTGATCCTTCTCTCCATTCACGTGGCTAGTACGGTGCTTATCCGAGTTTGTTGGTGAGTCCTCAATGATTCGAGGGCTATGTTATGTTTCCTACTCCTATGTTTTGAGACTTTAGCTTGCAATTGTATTTTGACTATGAGGGGAGCCGGTAGTATGTCATGGCCCCCGTCCTATCTATGTATGTAGAGGTGTGCGTTGGACAAGTATTTTGTAAATGAGCTTGACTCTTGTTCTATGATGTCATTTTGAAATGGTTTGCCCTTAGTCCCTATTTCCCGTTAATTAATGTTGATTGTACTTCCGCGACCGATGAAGTGTGATGACAAGTTTGAGAGGCTTGTTTGGGGTTCCTTCGGGTTCCTCATTCGCCATGTCACGTCTAGGCCCTAGGCTTGGGTCGTGACAACTATAAACTCATAATGATCATAATGAGTCCTGAATGTTGTCTTTGGAATATCACATTTCCTTACTTTCAACTGATGGTAGCCTGATCTGAGGTCTATCTTAGAAAAACAAGTGGCACCCTAAAGTTGATCGAAGAGATCATCAATTCTCGAAAGAGGATACTTATTCTTGATAGTAACCCTATTCAACTAACGGTAATACATACATATTCTAAGAGAACCATCATTCTTTCTCACAAATTAGACCAGAGCGCCCCAAGATGAGACACTTGGTCTAATAAAGCCCTTATCAAGGGGATCTTTCAACTATTTTTTTAGCTCTTTTAATTCTCCTAGTGCCATCCTATATGGCTGAATAGATATAAGACGAGTGTCGGGAAGAAGATCTATATCGAAATCTATTTCTTTCTTAGGAGGGACTCTGGGAAGATCGTCTTGAAAGACCTCTGGAAACTCACTCACGATTGGAACTAACTGAATAGGAGGTGTCTCAACACTAGAATCATTAACTTGGACCAAGTGATAGACACACCCCTTGGAAACTAACTTTCTCGCCTTAAGGTATGAAATAAAACGACCCTTAGGCACTACTGAACTACTCCTCCACTCAAAGACTGGCTCATTAGGAAACTGGAACTCAACAACTCGAGTTCTACAATCAACTGAGGCATAAAAGGCATGAAGCTAGTCCATACCTAGAATAACTTCCAAATCTACCATGTCTAACTCAACTAAATCAGCCATGGTTCTCTTGTGATTGATGGAAATAGTACAATCACAATAGACTCTCTCTGCTAGAATAGACTCACCAACAAATGTAGAAACACTGAAGGGCTCAATAAGTTTCTCAGGAAGAACATCAAAATTCATCGCAACATAAGGAGTCACAAAAGATAGACTCGCTCCTGGATCTAGCAAAGCAGAAACATCAAAATTAAAGACTTTGATAATAGCAGTGACAACATCTGGAGAATTCTCTTGCTTTTGGAGACTAGTGATAGCATATAGGCGGTTTTCTTCTCTGCCAGTCCCCAAAGTAGCTCCTCTAGTTGCAACTTTGTTTGGTGGAGCAACTGCAAAAGATTGGGCTCTATTGCCCCTGTTTCGATTGCCCTGCCTGTTCTTAGGACACTATTTCATGAAGTGGCCCTCTTGACCGCACTTGAAACAAATAGTGGAGCCATTGCGACACGTTTCGGGGTGATCTCTACGACACTTAGCACATGCAGGAGCCTAGTTACCTCTTTGTGCCACACTACTTTGAGACTGTGCAGGTCTAGCTCTGAAATTCTGTGAATTTTGACATTTGTACTCACCTTTGTTCCTTCGTGCAGGTGCACTAGCAGATGATGAAGCAGGTCTCTTATGTTTCTATTGAAAAGAAGGCAGGTTCACATTATTCTTTTGATGCCCGGACTCATTCCCTGATGTCTTAGCCTTCTTATTTCTAAGCTCTTCTCTATCCCTCAACTTATCTTTCTCAACCTGTTGCACATGGATCATCAACCTTGCTATGTACATGTCCTATATTAGCATAGTTGTCTTGCCCTCCTTGCTTAATAGACAAGACAACCCAGCAACAAACAAACTCATTCTACTCATCATATCTGCAACCATCTTCGGAGCATAACAAGAAAGTTGGGTGAACTTCAACCTATAATCATGAACACTCATAGGTTTCTACTTAAGGGTAAGGAATTCTAATACCTTGGCTTCTCTCAGTTCACAGGGAAAGAAAGCCCCAAGAAGGCCATCTCAAACATTGCCCAACTCAAAATTAGTGCACCCTCAGCTCTACCCTTCTTCCACTGGTCAAACCAAGTCCTGGCAACACTCTTCAGTTGATAGGCAGCTAGTTCTACTCGTTCAGCGTCAACAACGTACATAACCTCAAACATTTTTTGTAGTTCCTTTACAAAATTTTCCAAATCCTCAGGGACACTTGAACCAGTGAAGCTTGGAAGATTCATCCTTAGTAACTCACGGATCCTTGAAGTATCACTCACTTTTGGTCAGTTCTCTCTCTGTCCATCTTGATTGGTCACAACTTGACTTAACATTCTGATAGATTCTCTGAATTCAGCATTGGTGACTTCTCTTTGGGGTTGCACTTCAGGTGCATTAGGTACCCCTTGTTCCTCGACATTTCTCTTAGCAGTACGACCTCTGACAACTCTTCGTGGAGGCATGATCAACTAAAAGACACGTGCAAGCACGAGTTAGAAGAGACATTTTAGAGATAAACTCTAACGCATGAAATGAGTATGAAAGAAGTGAGATAGTTCCTAAATTTTACAGCCTCCTAATTATAGATGTAGTGCGCTTCACACTGATAACTAGGACTCTACAGACACGACTTCATAGACTCCCTAGGACTCTTGAACGATGTGCTCTGATACCAAGTTTGTCATTCCCCGAACCTACACCTTGGGTAGGACTAGCACTTGAGAACATTGTTGGCTCCAAGCGAACCATTGGCCTGACTTACCTCTTAGCGAAGACTTACTTATGATAAAATACTTTAAAAAGTAAATTGAAACCCAATTAATATCTCAATGTTTTAGAAGTAAACATTCATCTAGCCAAAACAGCAACTCAAGTCTTTAAACAACAGAACTGAAATGCAAGGACTAAAGAACTATAGCTAACTACCTATGAAGCCTCTAAAACTATGAGGGATATCGGGACAAAACCCCCAATCATCCTAACAACTGAAAATACTAAAACAATGTAAAAAGGAATCCTCCGGAAAGCAAGGAGGCTCACTAAATGACTCTGAAATGCTCAACTAGATCAACGAAGCACTGGATGCTGATCCTGGTTACCCCAGATGGCATTAGTACATTGAATGTATGAGCATGCGAGGGGAAAAATAAACATGACATAAGCTTGAACTGAATTCTGAAAAAACACTTACCTCAGTTTCACTCAACTCATGGATACTCAACTCAATGCAGAAATAAATAGCAGTAAAGATGCAGTTTATATAAAACATTTAAACAGTAGGTAGTAACTCAATGTATTTGAAGAAATACAATAACAACTCATTTCATATAATAAAGTAATATAATTCTGTGGAAGTTTCTCTAACCGAGAACCATCACTATGAGCTATGTGATGATACATCGTCTCATCCACGCTGTCAAAACTATCCTATAACTTGCCGGGATATAGAACGCCTCAACTAAGTGGATCTAATAGTCTATGCTAAATAACATTAAAGAATCATCTAAAAAGTATGACCCTTTCTACCCACGTTGGCTACATGGTTTATGGAGACTTGAGTTATTATGAACTCGTCCCAATATATGTGCACAATACTACTCCCAAAATATACTCAGCTCATATGTTTTAAAAACAAAACTCTTTCTAAGGTTTGAGATAATTACTCCAAAAAAAAATAGATCAAAGGCTCTCTTGGAAATTGGTGTTTCCTCTCTTGTTTAAATGTGAAGACATTTACTCTTTTAGAATAATTAGTTTCCATATACTCTTTTTGAAGAAATGAACTTCATTTGATTACCCAACTCAAACTCAAGTCTTAAAACAAGTTTAAAGAACATTTGTAAAAGACTTCTCGAAAGAATCTAAGAACTCTCCAGACTTGGCTCTTAACTTTCCTTGAATTTGAACTTATGGATCCAAGGTTATAATTCATATTTATGGATGATTTCTATATGTTTAGAAGTCATTTGGAGTAATTAGAATCGATAGGAAGTGTTAGTACACTTTAGAAGGACTCCTACGGACTAAACGATGAAAAATAGGTTGGGGCGGACGACCCGGGCGCACTGCTGGCACACCGCGCCATTCCCAAAGTTCAAAGAGCCATTTATGGCGCACTACTGGCGTGCCAACCCAGCCTCCCTGGCGCATCAGAGGCGCGTAGCGCCAGCTTCCCCCAGTCAAATCTGACGAATTTTCCAACTCATTTTCTAATCTTAATTTGATTAATTTCGATATTTTTTTTCCCAATTTCTCTTTAGATTCAGATACCCAAAACATATACACAAGAATTTAACTCAAACAACTCTAATAATCGACACTATAATCTTAAGAAACTCCTCAATCTCATCCCAAATTCAAGAACGAAAGAAATTCAAGAACATGCATCAAGAACATTCAAACATTCAACTTTTTAGGACGAATTCACGCTGAAATAAACATGTTTGGCACGTGGGTGAATGAACCCAATGTTGTGTGAACTCACATACCTCGTAGGATCAAATCTTTGGCGAAATCCACAATCAATTTCTTAAAAAATCGACGAATCTAGACCTTTGCTTCTCATTTCTCCTCTTGAGTTCTTTCTCTGAAAACACTAGCGTGATTTTGCAATTGTGTAAGCTGAACCAATTCAGTTTTGACCCGAATTTAATTACTAAAAACAAATTAAATTAATTGGGTATAGAAAAGACCAAATTACCCCTTTAAAATCCGGTTAGCTTTCCTTTTCTAGACAGCCCCAACTTCAAACTAGAATATCTCCCTCATACGAGCTCAAAAATTAGCAAACTCGATGGCGTTGGAAAGATAATTTCAAGACTTTTCATTTGATATCTTATTTGCTACCTAACTCATCATGTACTTAGATTAATGGTCGATTGAAGTTGACCCAAAACTCATACTTAACATAACTTTGCCAAATTTTAGATTTTCATACTTTCCAAAAGTGGTTCTTTGTAATTCTAGCTCTTCAATTAGCGAGGTGGTACAAATAAGTCACTCCAAACTCATAGAAATGTAGACTATGGTTGGCACTTATAATCTATAATTACAAGCCTAGCTAATACTCAATTAGAAGAAGATGGTGAATCCCTACAAGGAAAAAGCTCTGTAAAAGTAGAGATAATGAGTCAATCTTGATTATGGGAACAAGGTCAACTTCTAAAGTTTCAGGAGTATCTCTGTGATGGTCATGCTAACATGGCAACCCAAGTGAGAGAAGGAGGAGTTGAATTCTGACAAGAGATAGACCAATTTGGCTCAAATATTCACGACTTGAAGGCTCACTTGAACAAAAAGATTGAGGTGTCGAATGCCCAATAAATGTATATCGTGGTTTATGACCTACTAGTGGATTAGAAAGAGCAATCACAATCATTCAACTATACTTTATTCCTTAGTGTCGATGTTGAGGAGTGTTTTAAATTATGTTTCTTTATTGTTGAGGTATCTTGGATCTCATTTAAAATATTTTTCTACATTATTCTTGGATGACGGCATGAAATTCAAGTAAGTTGAACTAGTAAAGAACTGTATAAATCAGGATCAAGGCCCTACATCCTAAAGTTTTCCGGTCCACATACACACAATGACATTCCTCACCTAAGGACCAAAGAATGCAAGATAGTACATTGATTTCTTGGACCTTTTCTCTTTATACTACTGCCTCTTGAGCATGAAAGAAAATTTGATGTAAAACTAAGGTGCAATTCATATCCTCAAAGTGGTAGGAAACTGGTTTTTGACTTTTATCGTGTCGCAGCATTAAATTAGGCGCTGCTAATTGGGAGGCAATCCAAGTTATTTTGGTTTTGTTTTTGAATATGACCGTTCTTTATTTTATTTGTATTTTTTAACAAGTTTTGGGCAGCTTGAGTACCCGAAATTCAGAGATGAGCAAAGCGAAGAATGACTGTGGGGCCACACAATTCTATTGAAAAAAAAAAGATATTTACATGTAGTTAGCTAGGCCTAGAGGCATCAGGGAGTTTTCCTAACCCTTATTTTAAATTTTGATTGATGCTTTGGGGACATAACATATTTTCAAGTGTGGGGTGGAGATTCTTCTGAATATATGATTTAGAGTGGAGTGTGCTTTAGGTTTGTTAATATTCGTGATAATTAAAAAAAGAAATTGAAAAATACCAAATGATTTTAATTTTTTTAAAGAAAGTTCCTATGCGTCTCTTATCCTACATTACAACACGCAAAGTTTAATTTTATCTTGAATGTTCATATTCTAATATTATTGGAGCATTACACTAAGGGTAAGCATATGGTTCATCTTGTGTTGCATGGGAATTCTTTTGGGAGAAAGAGAGAAATTCTATTTTTACACTCATGCTTGTAATAACTTGTATACTTGTGAGTGATTATGGGTGACTCTCTTGTGATGAGGGCGCACGTTAAATGAAGGATAGGTAATTTATATGATTTCTTGAATTAGTACTATGTATGATTTTGCTAAGTTATTAAAGTCAATTCTTGAGGCCAGGAGGTTTTGAGGGGTCATCTGCATGATTTATGTTGATTATGTGAACATGCTTGGTGCGACATGTGCTATCTATGTACGTAGTTGTAGTTGAAGCTTAAAGTTTGAGTGGACCCTTGGTGTGGATGCAAAGAGTTGTCCAAAGACGAGCAAGGCTTTAAGTGTAGGGTGGTTATATGACCAAATGTCATTTTATAGCTCAGTTCCACAATAAATTCTATGGTATTCTCGTGTTTTATTAGTGATTCTATCCATAAACTAAAATATGTGATTAACTCTTGTGTAATAAGATGGCTTTTGGTATGAATTAAGCTAAAATTGGAGATAAAGGAAATCATGAAGATGGAATGGATAGGAGTTGAAGCTATAGTGAATGGAAAAACGGGAAACTGATGAAAAACCAATAGAATAGAAGTTGAAGTAGAAACTACACAGCAGCGTGACAAGTTTGTTCCACGGAGTTGTGCTTTAATTCTTTGGAGACACTTTTTATGGGTTTTTCTTTCCTCTTTTCATTACTTTAATTCTTGCATGAATTCTTCGATCCATACAATTGTTATTCGAATCATTAGCGGCTAAACCCTCATTCTAGAGTTGAGGTTACAAAATATGATTGTATAACATTGTTTTGAGTTGGTTATTTTGGTTTATAATTATTATGTAATTGTTTTTATCTTCTTGCTCCTACTACTTTAATGCTTAACTACCATTAAAGTTAATCTATAAACTTTTGTGAACTCGGGAGACGGAACCATAGGTTGAAACAAAGAGCATAAGGAATGAGTTCTAATTTCTAACTAGAATTAGAGATTGATTCGCTTCTAGGATAGTGATATACATCCTAGATTGCCTTATTTGGTTTAAATACTGGAAGATAGCTTAATGCACTGGAATTGGTTGGCCTATCCCAACTCAAAGGTGTAGTTAGGTCTCCAATTTTGATAAAAGGTTAGAGGCTCGGGAGATCATAATCATATTATCAACTCCGTGTATCAATAACTAGGGTAGATAACTTAATCAACGACCACGTACACTTGTGTGTACCTTTGGACGTAATCTTCCTCCGGCATGATTACCATTCTCTCCCTTTCTTTATTTTTTTTCACATGATACAACTGTCTTTACACTCAGGCCCATATTTCCAAGTATTATATTAATACTCAATCAAACTTTCATAATATGTCTCATGATTCTACGGTCTTCTTATTTTGTTAATTATTTTTTTCATTTTTAAAATTTTCTTGTCCATTTTAGGTAAGATTAACTTTGAAGAAAAACAAAAATAATATCTTTTTAATATCTGAAAAAAGCCACTTCTTTTGGAGAACATTTAAAAAGTTAAAATATGATTTAAAAAGAAATGAAGAAAGTACAAGATTACATCTTTACAAAATGAAAATTCATACAGCACACGAGTTGATTCCCTCTAACTAAGAAAATATAAATAGTTACGAAGCAATTCTGTAATTAAAATATGAATAAAATGTTCCCACTAAGTAATTGTGCAAAATTCAAATCATAGAAAAATTCAATAAAATGAAAATGACATTTAGAAGGAAAGGAGCCGTAAAAAATGACATTTTCACCAATCTCCTATACTAATTAAATATCTTTTCTCTATTTAATTTAAGTTACAAACATATCTACTTTAAGTTGCAAAACAAACGTCTGTATGTAACTAGCTATATGTTTTCATTAAGGTTGAATCCTATATATAAAAGAAAAAGTTGAATCCAATATAAGACCATGAAATTATTAATGTAACAAAGCAAATATTTTAATTATGTATAATATAATGTAATACCCAATTGGGCAGTCCGTAAGTTCTAAAAAAAAAGAAGATTAAGAACCCACGAGTCCATCGGTCTATCAATGATTTTTATTTTTGAAGAAAATGGATGGAATAAAAATTCTTTTTTTTAGTGAATACCAACAGATTCCCCATTGATTATTTATTTGCAAAAATAGAAAGAGTATAAATTAAATGAAAGAATTTCATCAAAAAGTTTGTAAGATCTAGTAGTAGAATTGTTCAATGTAACAATAAGTATTTGGGTTCAATTCCATATATATATATATATATATATAAATCAAGAGACCACTGTTTTTTTTCTCTTTTTTTCAAATGAGTTATGGTTACTTTATTGCAAAACTGATTCTAGTATCTCAAAAAGAAGTATACATATCATTGTCTAGGTTCACTTCATTATATCGTGTTAATGAATACTTGTAATGATCCGGAAGGTCATTCACGGAGATTTTCATCAAAAATTTCAGAAATTTTCATAAAAATTATTGTTTTACCCCTTCCGATACCGATTCTGAGTCATTTTTAATGAGTTTTGAATTTTGTTTCAAGTTTTGACTTATAAATTGTGAATTTTGAGAATTTTAGAATTTGAAAGGCTAAAGTTGTTAAAAAGTGATTTTTTGTGTCTTTTGAAGTTTCGAGTGTCGAAATAAAATTCTGTCAATTCCCATCAGTCTCGGAATGTGGAAATATCCTAAAATAATTGTCAGTTTCATATTCGGAGTCCTTTTGAGGATTTGAGGTTCTAAGTTGGAAAATCGTGGAATTTTAGCCTTTGGATTGACTTTGGTCAACATTCGAGGTTTGGGTGCTCGGATCGGAATTCAAAGAGTTTTATTGAAGACCTAAGTGAGGTCTTGGTTGAATTTTAAGAGGTCCTGAGCTTGACTTGACCTTTTAGGTGTTATGATTAGTTTCTTGTGACTTTCATGAGTTTCCAGTCAAAGAGACCTCATGATTGGTGTTTTGATGGTTCCATTGAGTCCAGATTATCGAGTATAGTCAAATTGCATATATGATTCATGTGTATAGAGTTTTAAACGAAACTCGAGGGTCCATTTGATGTTTTGAGAGTTGGCTGATATTTTCTGGTGTTTGTGTGTTTCACTATAGCGATGGATGTCCCGCTTTAGGGAGCATTGCTTCAGCAAAGCATTGGTTGCGTTCACGATAGGTCAGTCCCCATGACCTTCGCGATCACGATGGGGTATGTCAATATTGCGACCTTCTCTTTAGCGAAAACCAACTTTTTTCGAGGTTTGCTTTTGCGAATAGGTGCGACATCAGAGATGGGTTTAAGCCTCATTTTATATTTTTTAGCTTTGTAAAATCCTAGGAGGCAATTTTGAAGAGATTTCTTGTGCTCAATCATTTGGGTAAGCTTTTGTAACTCAAAAACGTCATTTCCCATTAATCATTTATGGATTTTAACATCAAAACTTGAGATTTTGATTGGCAAATGACAAGGTTTTTCAAGAACTTGAGTTCTAAACTAAAATGGTGATTGTGAACTGATTTTAACTCTTTTTTCGATATGGGTTTCACCAATGAGTTCCAAATGCCTTGGATAGCATTTTCAAGTAAAGATTTTCGAATTCAAACCTAACTTTTGGAATTGGATTTTTGAGTTGATTGCCCCTTTTTCTAAATCTGAATTGGGATCTGTTATTTCCGAATTCTTATTGTCATTACTTGATTGAATTAGATTGTGGGGGCATTGGATATTATTCAAAAGGAGAAGACTCAAGTCTTGGATTGACGTTGATTGAGTTAAGGCAAATGATTTTCTAAACCTTGTAAATCTAGTTGATTCGTGTATTTTCCTTCATTATGTGTGTTGGGACATAATGGGAATGACGGGATGGGTTTATTGTTCCACTTGATTAATCTTAATGAATAAAAAGGGGGCTAAAGAAAAGGTAACATATTGATCATAATGCTTTGTGAATTTTCTTTATGTGAATCCTATTTGATTGATTGGTGATTTTTTTTTATGGTTTTAATGTGGATTTGAATCGCTTGAATAGTTGTCTCTTTCTTATGGTGTGAAATTGCTTATTTTCAACGATATTATTGAGCACCTTGATTAGACATGTGATGTAATGTCGAAGAGAAATGGTTCAAGTAAGTGACATCATATAAAGCCGAAGGAAAATCGTTTCGGCTAGTGACATGATATAAAGCCAAAGAAAAATAGTTTCGACTAGTAAAAATATGTTGAAGGGAAATGGTTCTTGCAAGTAATGTGATATAAAGTAGAAGGGAGATTGTTCCGACTAGTGACATGGTATAAATAAGAAGGGAAATGGTTCTTGCTAGATATATTGTGCCGAAGAGAAATGGTTCCATCAAGAGTTGATTATTGTGATTCAATGCATTTTGATACTTGTGATTGATGCACTTGATACTTGTGATTCATCTATTTGACACTTGTGTTTGACATACTTGATATTTGTTGGTTGTTGAGATGTGACTATTGGACAGTGACCATAACAGGTCTTGACTGTTGTCTTCAGGATGTCACTTTCTATTAGTTTCAACTGATGATAGCCAAATATGAGGTCTATCTTAGAGGAATAAGTGGCATCTTGAAGTTGGTCGAACAAATCATCAATTCTCGGGAGGGGATACTTATTCTTTATGATGACCTTTTTCAAATAGTAGTAATCGATACACATCCTAAGGGAACCATCTTTCTTTCTCACGAATAAGACCAGATCAGTGCCCCAAGTAAGACACTTATTCTTTATGATGACCTTTTTCAAATGGTAGTAATTGATACGCATCCTAAGGGAACCATCTTTCTTTCTCACGAATAAGACCAGAGTGCCCCAAGTAAGACACTTGGCTGGATGGAACCCTTATCAAGAAGATCTCTCAACTGCTTTTTCAAATCTTTTAACTCAGTTGGAGTCATTTTATATGGCGAAATGGATATGGATTGAGTATCTGGAAGAACATCTATTCCAAAATCCATCTCCATTTTGGGAGGGATTCTGGGGAGATCGTCTGGAAGACCTCTGATAACTCACTTACAACTAGAACTGACTGAATAGGCAGTGTCTCAACACCAGAGTCATTAACTTGGACTAAGTGATAGATGCACCCCTTAGACACTAAATTTCTAGCGTTAAGGTATGATATAAATCGACCCTTAGGAACTGCTGAACTACTCCTCTATTGTAAAACTGGCTCATTAGGAAATTGAAACTTGACTACTTGAGTTCTACAATTGACTGAGGCATAACAAGCATGAAGTCACTCCATACCTAAAATAACATCAAAATCCACCATATTGACCTCAACTAAGTCAGCCACGGTATCTTTGTGATAGACAGAGATGGTACAATCACGATAGACTCTTTTTGCTAGAATAGACTCACCAACAAGTGTGAAAACACTGAAGGGATCTAGAAGTTAATTGGGGTAGGGGAGGGATTTTGAACCTCATGGCTTTATAAGGAGTCACAAAAGATCGACAAAGTCGGACCTGGATCAAGTAAGACATAAACATCGGTTGAAAAGACTTTAAGCATACCAGTGACAACATATGACAAGTTCTCCTGACCCTAGCGACTAGCCATAGCATACAGACGATTTGCTCCTCCACTTGTCCCTGAAGTAGCTACTCTCTAGGCAGTCATATCTACAAGAGCTGCCAAAGAAAATTGAACTTTGTTTTACCTATTACCTTACCTATTCTTAGGATAGTCTCTCATAAATTGACCTGTTTGACCACAATTGAAGCAGCCATTGGATCCATCATGACACTCTTCCATATGGGTACTACCACATTTAGCACAAGGTGGGCTCCGAAAACCCTGTGCCACACTTCCCTGAGATTGAGAACTTTTAGCTCGAAAATTTTTAGAACTCTAGTTTTGGTGATTATTCTTGTTTTAGGGTGTAGGTGCACTAGCTGAAAATCGAGCAGGTCAGGATGACCTTTACTGAAAAGATGACCGATTCCCATTCTCATTTTTTTTTAACCAATCACATTACTTGTTGTCTTAGTCCTCTGGTGCGAAACTCTTTTTCTTTCATTTAACTTATCATCTTCTGCTGCAGATGAATCATGCGCCTTTTTATGTGCATGTTTCCTATTAACATAGTCGTCTTACCTTCCTTACTTGATAAGCACGATAGCCCGGACAGAACTAACTCATCCTGCTCCTCATATCTACTACCATCTCTGGACCGTAGTGGGATAGCTGAGAATACTTGAGGTTGTACTCCTTCACACTGATAGCATCCTGTTTCATTTTGAGGAACTCTCTTACCTTAGCTTCCCTTAGCTCTCGGTGAAAGAAGCTCCCCAAAAGAGCATTCTCAAACACAATTCAGCTCAAAAGTGGGGCCCCATCTATCCCATTCTTCTTCCACTGATACCAAATCTTAACAGCACCTTTGAGCTGATATGAGGATAACTAACTCACTACTAAAAAGCACCTACAAAAAGACAGACAAAAAAGTGACGTCATTTGCCACACTGTTCGTCGCTTTTTAATAAAAATAATTAATTTTAAAAGTATTTTATAAAAAGCGATGGATGGCATCTCTTAGTGTGTCGCTTTTTTTCGTGGATTTTAGCGCTAAATATATAAATAATTACTAATTATTTATGTAATATAAATGGTGACGCCGTCCGCCGCTTTTAGTAAAAATAATTATAGATAAATTAAAAATTAACAACGCAGTCCATCCCTTTAATTTATTTAATTTTATTAATTATTTTTTTATCATAGCAACGGACGACATCTTTATGTCTGTCGCTTCTTGGTCAAAATATATGGTCAACTATTTTAAGAAAGCGACGGACAGTGTCTCTTAGTCCGTAGCTTTTTGTTCAAAATATTGGTCAACAATATTTACAAAAAGCGACAGACTTAGAGATGTTGTCCGTCGTTTTTTATGAAATATATGAAAGACAGATCTGGTTTTTTCTTATTTTCCTCTCTCTCCACCCTTATTCTCTCCCTTCTCTCTATCGATCTCCCTGCACATCGCCGCCCTTCCCCGTCGTCGTCGCCCTCACCGGTCGTCGTGTCACTGCAGTGCTGCCCTTCTTCGTCGTCGGTCGTTGTCGCTGCTCGTGAGTGCTGCTGCCTCTCCTAATTTGTTAAGGTAAGTGTTAATTTTTTTTCAATTCTAGTTATTATAATTGATTGTTTGTTAGTATATTATTGTTTTTGTATGTTGGGTTGTGTTATTCAATTGTTAATTTGATTTGATTATTGTTAGTTGGGTATAGAGAATTGAAGATTTTTATTTTTGGGGTTTTTTTTTAAAAAGTTGGGCATTTTTAAATTGGGCATTGTTAGTTAGTGAAGAATTGTATTTTATTTATTTATTTTAGGACTAGTTTAAACTTGAGAATATATTATTTGAGGTTGAATTGACATTTTTTTTTATTTGATTGATTGTTAGTTAGTAAAGCGTTAATTTGAAGTTAGAAATTAGTAATTCATGAAGTGTTATGAATATAGATGATGAATGTTTGAATGTCATGAACTTGAAATTATAACTTGAACTTAAAATTAGAACTTGAGCTTGAACTTGAACTTAGAATTTGAACTTGAACTTAGAACTTGAACTTGAAATTAGAACTTGAACTTGAACTTAGAACTTGAACTTAGAATTTGAAGTTGAACTTAGACTTGAACTTGAAATTAGAACTTGAACTTGGAACTAATTAGCTTGAATATATAACTAATTAAGTTTAGAAGTTAGATATGAACTTGAATTGAAAACTTGAACTTATTAAAACTTTAATATATATATAACACTAATATTCTTGGATTTGAAGTTTATATTTAACTAATTTTAGAATTTTTCGTGCTAGGCAACTGAGGAAGCTCAACATCTAAAAATGTTGATACAAGACTATATTGCTTCTTTCATCAAAGTAGGAGATAAGGTTGGTGCTTCTAAATTTCTAAAGTTCAAGTACAATTGTTTTCAATAGTGTGTTTGTGTCCATCTAGTATTGATACATAGCTTTAATTTTGTGATAATTTTTTTGTGTACATCGAGTTTTTGTTAAGCATAAGTACCAACACTAGTTGATCCTATTGATGACAAAATTGATTTTCTTGCCAGATCGATTTGTGTCCATCTAATGTTGATATTAAGCTTTAATTTAGGAATAATGTGTTTGTTTAGCATAAGTACCAACACTAGTTGATCCTATTGATGACAAAATTGATTTTCTTGCAAGATCGATTTGTGTCCATCAATTTGATTTTCTTGTAAAAGAATTGGGACGCACTCCCATTGAACCGGAGGTTTTCAAGAAGACTTGTGTTAGGAAGAAAGAAAATGATTCGGATCCGGATGTATGGGTGGAGGAAAGGGCCGAACGAACTTTTGTAAGTTATTTAATATGAATAATATTTATTAATAGTGAATATATTTATGATATGTAGATATATTTATGCCAATTTTTATATTTAATATGCAGAATGACTTTCATCAGTACGTCGTTGAGAATCTAGATAGTTCGGTCCAATTGACACTTGAACTTTCCACCCAGATTTGGAAAGAAAAAGTGGTAAGGGGACACACAAGGGTAGAGTCTATGGTCTAGGCTCTCAAAACGATGTAAGACGACTCTAGTCAGGCTTAGAAGGAATTGGATCATCACGTCAAGCCGAGGCACTTGACGGTGTTTAGATTGCTACTATGTCGGCTCAAAAACTTACAACAGCACTGGGAGAGTTGGAGCGGAGAAGAGTAGCTGAACAACAAAGCATGAGTGAGACCGTTCAGCAAATCAAAGAACAAGTGATGAACCTCGCTCGTCGACCTACTACTTCAACTCCCGATGACACCGACGACGAGAGTGATGATTATGATTATATAGAACCCAGTCTCTAATTTTGATCTCTAGACATTTATGAACTTTTTATAATTTTAAAACGAATTTTGAAAGACTTTATAAGTCCTTAATTTGTGATTTAGATACTTTTTAATGTTATTTTAATTTTAGTGTTTTATGTTTTGTTTAGATTGTTTATAATTGTGTGTGTTTGATTGGGCTGAATAGTGTATAATTTAATTGAATTGCATTTGCAGGTGGGCACCAGAAACTGGTACTTTCTGCTGTAAAAAATATTGCAGGAAAAGCGACGGACAGCGTGGTTTTGTCGGTCGCTTTTCTGAGTTTTATTTTTTTTAAATCCCAGAAAAGCGACGGACAACGTGGTTTTGTCCGTCGCTTTTCAGTGATTTTCAAAAATAAAATTTCCAGAAAAACGCCGGACAAGGTCCTTTTGTCCGTCGCTTTTCTAGGATTTTCAAAAATAAAATTTCTAGAAAAGCGACGGATTGCGTCGCCTTTTAGAAATTAAAAAAATGACAATTAAAATAGAGCAACAGACTCCGTAGCTTTTGTAAAAACAAATTGTCAAAAAGCAACGCAGTCCGTCACTTTTTGAAAAGCATTGGGCTAAAAAGCGACAGAGGTGACTACATTGCTTTTCCATCGATTTTGACCAAAAAATCGACACAGTCCAGCGCTTTTGGCCGTCTTTTTTTAACATTTTTTTAATAGTGACTCCACACGCTCAGTATTAACAACATACATGGCCTCAAAAACGTCCTAAACTTCTTGCACAAAGTTCTCTGGATCATCAATGATCTTTGACCCTGTGAACTTTGAGGATTCATCCTCAAAAACTTACGAATTCTAGATGTATCAGTCATATCCTGACAATCCACTCTTTGTTGACCAACCTGATTCGCCACAACCTTAGTCAACATCTGAATTGCATTTCTGAACATAGCATTGGTAACATCTTCATGAGGGGGTTGCACTTCTGGTGAATTGGGAGCTTCTCGACCTTGAGGATTAACATTCCTCCTGGAAGGATGTCTTCGAACAGCTCTTCGTGGAGGCGTGATCTGTAAAGACACATGTAAGCATAAATTAGAAGAAACTTTTATAGAGTTAAACTCTATCTCACGAAAAGGAGTAAAAAGAAAGTGAAAAGTTCCTAAATGTCGTCCTCATTATATATGTGACTCGCTTCACACCGATAAGAAGAACTCTGCTAGACCCAGCTTCATAGACACCCTAGGACTTTTAAGAATCTGGCTCTGATACTAAGTTTAGCATGCCCCAAGCCTACACCCTTGAAGTGGTCAGCACTCGAGAACCATTTCTTATCCCCACGTGAACCCTTGGCCTAATTGATTACTTAGCGGAAGACTTACCTCAAGAAATTATAAGGAGCTTTAAATGCAGAGTTTAACTTGTATATCTCAAATAGACTCAAGTCAAATGTCTGAAATTACTAAATATTATAAATATAATAGTTTGCGAAACATCTCAAAATAAAAAGGAAATACTGAGAGACTCCTCAACTCTAACTATCTATGAAGCCTCTAATACTAGGATAGATGTTGAGACAAGGCCCACGACAACTCAACAATAACTACAAAATAAATGTGAAATCCTATGGAATGCAAAAGGCTCACCAAAGCTATCTGGAGCACAAACTGATCTAAATGAAACGCTTGTTGATGATCCTGAACACGTGTATCTTCATAAAAAAAAGGATGCAGGTCCAATGACATCAATACAGAATGTACTAGTATGTAATATACCCGAAGCGAAACAATTAAAAGAAAGGACTGCAATAGATAAATATAACTCAAGCTAAATGTAAAGAAATAAAGGAGTTAAATTATTTAAATCTTTACAAAACTTACTCATCGTTGAACTAAACATAATAAGATATATATATTAAAATACACTTTAACTCTGTTAGGAGATTCTCTAACCCACAACCATCACTATGAGCTACGTGATGATACAGTGTCTTGGCCACGCTGCCAAAATTATCCTATACCATGCTGGGGGATAGAACTTCTCAACTAAGTGGATCCACTAAGCTATAAGGATTCATCTAGAAAGTATGATCATATACTCATATGGGCAAGACATGATTTATGAGGATTTTGAGTTGTCTAAACTCATCCCCATATCGGTGCTCAATATTACTCCCAATAAGATATATACTTATGCTCAAATGTGTAAAACACACTTTTTCTCTAGTGTGAGATAATTGCTCAAACTATCCTCTTAAAAGAGGTAATTGCTATGAAATTCACTAAACTCATAAACTCATTTAGAAATCAAAGTTTCTCTTTTATAACTTTAAAAATGATATCTTTGGGGATATACTTAGTTCCCTTATACTTTTTCTCAAAACGTCTCTTCAGATTCTACTGAAAACTCTTCTTTACTTTTCTCAGAAATCAATTTAATACAATGATTGGTTAGAAGGATTTCTTAATAAATAACTCAATAATAAGGTTCATGCTGGAAAATAGACATGAACAATCATTTAAAAAATCTCAATATATGATATACATCAACTTAACAATTTGGAATAGAAATTCAGAATTCAACAATACTACTCATCTAAAAAATATTTGAAATCAAGGACGAAAATCCTAGACTGCTCTTTTACTGGTTTAAAAGAAGATATACGGCATGAGGACGAATTGGTCTAACACTATGAGAGTCTTACATACCTTGAAAGAATAAAGTTCTTGGCGAAATTGATGGAAACTTGAAGAAAGCTCGAAACCCTAGCCTTTTCGCCTCTTGGAACCTTGTTCTAATGAATTAACACTGCTAAGACCTTTAATTAGGTGTAAAAGGGTCGGTGTTTAGGCTTAGAGTGGATTGGAAAGTTTAAAATACCCTTTATTAATCAGAAAATGCAAAACCAATCGCACCTGACGGAGGTCCTGACGGCCCGTCACCAGGATGACTATTCGTCACCTGTCATCATCAAAAACACTAGAAACACTGAAATTTCTACAAAATTGACAAACCGTCAAGTATTTGACTGCCCTGTCGGGCAGCCGTAAACTTTTTTCTAATATGATAGTCTCTGATATAACGACCATAACCTTTTATTCCAAAATAAAAATGAGGAAAATGCATTGGCGTTGGAAAGATGACTCAAATACCTTTAATTTGATAGGTCATGGATCACACGATTCAATATATGCCAGGAGATATGATCTTTTGAAGTTGACCTAAGTAGAATCTTATGTCCAAACTTAATCGTTGAGGAAACTTTCATCTCAACTTTGTGCTAGGGGTTCTTGTGACCTTAATTTTAAATAAAAATTCATTCCAACACTAAAGAATTGAGCTTTACACATATGAGCAATTTAAGAATCACCCAATACGACTTTAAGTAAAAATAAAAAATGGTTCAAGCCTTAGCTTAGAAATTTTTGGGATGTTACAGGTCAGTCTCTTTGACCTTTGTGATCGCGATGGGGTTTGTAGTGAGCACAATATTTGCTTTAGTGAAGGCCGGTTTGCAATCGCGAAGGCCAAATTTTTCTCGGGGTTCGCTTTTGCGACATTAAAGAAGGGTTTAAGCCTATCAATTTTGGGCATTATGCCCAAAATCCTTGAAAGCAATTTTGAAGAGATTTTTTGGGCTAAATCATTTAGGTAAACCTTTGTAACTTTAAAACTTCATTTCTCATTAATCATGTATGGATTTTAACATCAAAACTTGGAATTTTGATTGACAAATGACAAGAATTTTCAAGAACTTGAGTTCTAAACTAAAATGGTGATTGTGAACTGATTTTTAACTCCTTTTTCGAAATGTTTTCACCAATGAGTTCCAAATATCTTGGATAACATTTACAAGTAAAGATTTTTGGATTCAAATTTCATTTTTGAAATTAGATTTTGTTATGAACCAAATTCGGCCTAATATCGATACATATACGGATGTGATGCAACACAACTAATTATTGAGCCAAAATGAAGCAGAAAAATTAGAAGGCCTTCATAAAGATTGAGTGGGACCTATACCCAATTAACAACTAGTTAAAAGGACGATAGATGAGAAAGAATGACACCTCTTGGAAACCAAACCGGAAAGAGAATTGATGAAAGTTCGTCCAATGGCAGCTCTTGACCGGTATTAGATAGCTGCTAGAAAGAATGACTTTAGAAGAACTTGGATGGGCTTTTCCTTTGTTGTAAATAAGAATAAGTAAAGCTCAAGCCCAAGGATTAGTAGTGTTATGTGTGGGTTCCTTTGCTCTCCAGCCTTGCTTTTAGGTGAAGTTTCAGTCTAAGTTTCAGTCTAGAGGTTAGGAGTTAGGAACATTCCCTACTAATATGCGGATTTTATGCAAATTCTTGAGAAAAATGTCTAGTCCTCTCATCCCCTTTCTTTGAGTCTATGGCTCTCATCTCCCTTTTAGTTATCTTCTACATTAGTTTTCTTTGTTAGTTTCACTTTCCGTTATAACTTCAAGTTTAGTGATTATAATATTTGAATGTTTCTATTGTAAAATTGGAGTTGTTATAATTTTTGAGTTGATTGACCCATTTTTATAAATATATGAATTGCACTACATCAAAAATGATCATCAACGGTAATTAATTAACATCAATAGCTTAATTGTCGCTAAATATGTATTTTTAGCGGTAATTAGCACTTTTTGTATATGTCCCTAAAGCCTTTAGAGACATTGGTTCTAATGACACTTAACTAATGTCGGTAAAGACTTTAGAACTCTTTATTAATGTCTATATTTATTGTTGCTAAAAGTTATTTTTGTTGTAGTGTTAAAGAGTTGTTATTCCAGAATCTTATTATGATTACTTGATTGAACTAGAGTGTGGGGTGTTGGAAATTATTCGAAAGGGGAAGACTCAAATCTTGGATTGATGTTGATTGAATTAAGGCAATTAATTTCCTAAATCATGTAAATATAGTTGATTCGTGTATTTCCCTTCATTGTGTGTGTTAAGGAGTAATGAGAATGAGGTGATTGGTTCATTGCTCCACTTGATTAATCTTAATGAATAAAAATGGGATTAAAGAAAAGGTAACATATTGATCATAATGTTTTTTGAATTTTCTTGTGGTGAACCCTATTTGATTGATTGGTGAAATGCTTTGATGACATTAATGTGGACTTGAATTGGTTGAATTGTTGTCTCTTCCTTATGGTGATAAATTACTTATATGCATTGATATTAATGTGCACCGTGATGAGACATGTGATATTATGTTGAAAAGAGAAATAATTTCGGCAAGCTACATGATATAAAGCTGAAGGGAAATGATTTCGGCCAGTTACATATTATAAAGTTGAAGGGAAATAGTTTCGGCTAGTGATAATATGTTGAAGGAAACGGTTCCGACAAGTAATGTGATGTAATGCCAAAGGGAAATGGTTTCGACTGGGAATTGATAAAAGCCAAGGGGAAATGATTCCGGTTAGTGATATTGTGCCAAAGAAAAATGGATCTGGAAAGAATTGACTATTGTGATTTGTTGCAGTTTGATACTTTTGATTGATCTACTTGTTACTTGTGCTTGATGCACTTGATACTTGTGATTGATCTGTTTGACACTTGTGATTGACATACTTGATACTTATTGGTTGTTGAAATGTGACTATTGGATTGTGATCATTGAGCCTTGTGAACTGTGTATTGTAGAACTATTAGGTTGGTCTAACTTCTATGCAGGTTGTAGTTTGAGGAGGTTAGGTTGAGATGAAAGGAGTACTCGATTTCTATATAGTTTTACGTTGTTTAGTAGGTTGCTTGTTGAGTACCGTGTTGTTAAGTACTCACTCTTTTCTTCTACACTGTGTAGGTTTCGATCCCAGACCCATGTGATCTTCTTCTTTTATTTTCGAGGAGTGTCAAGGGACTTTGAGAGGTAGTTGTTTGTCATCCTGATGGGCCCTCTTGTTCTTTTACTTATGTTTTGTTCTAATCGAGAAATAAAATTATTGAGACTTGTGAATTCTGTATTTTAATATTAGTGGCTCGTACACGTGACAGTAGGTTTTGGGGTTATGGTAAAATGAATAAGTTTTCTGCTCTTATCTTATTCTTCCTTTACTTTATGTATTTATTTCATTTCGTTATGTTGAGATTGTCTTGGTGGGGATAGACAAGTGAAATTACATCTATTTTTTTATCATGGCAATATTTAATATGCTAATGACTATTAAATGTCCTTAATAGTCTTGTTGACTTTTCTCCTAACATAATGTCTATAGCGTTACTTTCTAATTTTAACAGATTTGTTACTTGGAGATTATCCCTCTTAATTAGCCATTAATATTATATATTGACAATCTTTTGTTCTTCTTTTGACTGGGTTGAGCTCTTTAGCCAAATTATGTGATAATCTTTCAATCTATAAATACTAATAAAAGGTCTATTCTTTTTGGAGAGAGAAAAGATATCAAGAACACCTACTCTATTGTGTTGGGTTTTCATTCTTATTGGACCTCTATTAGATTATAACTCCTAGTTTTATACTAGAAGAATTTGTTGAATCACGAGGATATTCTTAAGGACAGCGTATGACATGTCTCAAGTTTTGGTGAATTCCATACAAATATTTATGGTAATGTGTTTTCCATAAGATTTCCAACGATCTTAAAGGGTCTGTTGCAGTCGAGTTGTGATAATTCAAAGTTTTGTTGGCTTTATTGACTAAGGAGTAATCAAAGAATTAAATTTATTCACACTTGGATGTGGGAAGGAGAGTTGTGTAATTTATTGTGAGAATCAAATATTAAAAAAGGGTCAATGCGAGATGAAGCCATAGCAATCAAAAGGGATTTTTTTATTTTTTTATTGTGGAAGTCAGTACTGCAGAGGAGTTTATTTTATAGTTGGACTTTTGCTT
The DNA here is from genome assembly GCF_019186545.1 of Solanum stenotomum. Classification (NCBI taxonomy): domain Eukaryota; kingdom Viridiplantae; phylum Streptophyta; class Magnoliopsida; order Solanales; family Solanaceae; genus Solanum; species Solanum stenotomum. Next base: position 42,095,449 of record NC_064286.1, on the reverse strand, counting down.
TCATATTAATAAGGTATGTGATGATACTATATCTCTACAATCTAATATTTATTTGTGTGTGGCAAATTGTTAATCTCGCTTGGTAAATATAAATTTGACTAAGTGGATGATATATTTATGTGGTCATTTTTCAAGTGAATTTTATGGCAGAAATGTGAAAGATTGGGTGTTAGAGTTTGGTGGTACCAAGATTATTTTGTGTTCTACTCCCAAATTGGAGAAGAAAAATAATTATATGCTTTGATGATTCTAGAACAACTCATCAATTCCTAAAATGAAAAAGCACTTTTTATTATACTCACATATGAAAATATTGGTTTTGTCTGAGGTGGTTAATTGATATTAATATTTGTGCAAGTTGATTTTTGTGAAATTGTGAAAAAAGATTGAATGAGGGTTTTATTTGAGTTTGATAAGGCGTTAATAAAAATTACAACATTTCTGTGATAATGAGTTTGATTTTGTTTGTACTTAATATTTTTAAGTGATAGATGAAAATGTTGATAGTTATGTTTATCTGATTAATTCATATGATTTATGATAGTTAGGAACATACTTTACTGAAACGTCATATAACAAATGTGGTATCTTCAAAAAGGAAATGCTATTGGAGTCTGTTTCGGGGGGGGGGGAGGGGAGGAGGATATGATATGGAGGAATATATATTTACTTACTATTATTCTCATAGTATTCTATTATTATTGTTATCTAATTTGTTTTGATTATCATATTATTGGTTATTGCAATTGTAATTTTCTCCTTTGTCCTATTTATTCTATATGGCCCTCCACTCCATTTTTTTTTTTAATTGACTTTGGTATTCTCAACTTGAGTTGAAGATTTAATAGAAGCAATCTCCTTGTCTTTATATATATTATCTATATCAACTCCTTAAATGATCAAAATTGCACTGGTGATACTTAAAAGGACTATTTTAAACCTAGTAGTAATAAAGAAAAGATGCCATTTTATTATTTATTTTCATAGTTTTACATTTTACTTTCACGTGATCAATAGTTTTCTATTTTACTTTCATGTGATCAATAATAGAATATTTCTTCATGGCTAAAAACAAATACATATTACGTAATTATACATGGATATGAATGTTATTATTATTCTATTGGGTGTTGAGATTGAGTATTATTTAGATACTTTACTAGAAACAGGGTCAATTAAGGTAATTGAAAACAAGAAGTAGCAAATTTGAACTTTGAATTCCTTAGCAACATTGTAATAATTAATTAGAGTTTCCCTCTCAAATATGACTATAGAAGTTGAAAGTTGAAACTAATAATACAACAAAAGGTTATCCAGTTAATTAGTTTTTTTATTTATTTCGCATTCGATGTCTGGTACTCGCATTGAACTTGATTAATATACTTACTATTCTAATGTTACATATTATTATTATTATTGTTATTGTTATTATTATTATTATTGTTGTTGTTGTTGTTGGTATTGTTATTAATATTATTATTGTTTTATGTAGTATAAAAGTAGACATTGACTAAAAATTTCCATTTATTCACAATAAGCTTCAACTGCCAAGAAGTTTGCTGCTTGCTCCTTCCAGTGACTCAAAGTTTTCGTTCTTTTGAGTTAGCACCAAACTGTTCTTCACCTTCGCGATGGTTATCTCAAATACTTCTTGCGGTATCATTCCTCTATATCTCTGGATTGTAGTTGTAATTCATTCATACTATAAAAAAAATAATTCTATCTCTATGCAATAGGTACTGGTTACTACTTATTTGTTTTCATTAAGCCTTCTGAATTGATCAGATTCTTTTAATTTTTCAATGCAGGGAATATAATGGCGTTGTTTGCTGCTGCAGCTATTGTTTTATGTTGTCACAGTCAGTTGATCCCTGAAACACCTCACGTTGTTGTTTCTCAAGATGGGACCGGGGATTTCAAGACTATAACTGGAGCAATACATGCAGCCCCGAATAAGAGTGTCCAACCATACTATATCAAGATTAAACAAGGCACATATCGGGAATACGTTCTAATTGATAAAAAAAAGACGAATATAGTATTGATCGGAGAAGGAATGGGTATTACAATAATAACGGGTAATAGAAGCCTCTACGCCGGCAATAAAACCTATGACACTGCAACAGTGGGTAAGTCTCCCTCTATATATATGGATTCATTGATTTTGATAAATTATAATTCTTTGTTCTTATTTTGTTTGTAGCGGTTCGTGGGAGTGGCTTCACTGCCCAAGACATCACCTTTAGGAATGACGCTGGACCGGCAGAGTATCAAGCAGTGGCATTAAGAGTAGAAGCAGATTTGGCTTCTTTCTATAGATGTCGCTTTGATGGGTATCAAGACACTCTATATGTCAAAAGGAACCATCAATTTTACCGTGATTGTGAAATCTATGGCACGGTAGACTTTATTTGCGGTAACGCAAAGGCCTTATTCCAAAACTGCTTAATTGAAGCATACATTCCATTGGCCAGGCAGTATAACACAATCATAGCACAAAAGAGAGAGTTTAAGAAAGATAAAACCGGAATAGTGCTTCAAAATTGCACTATAAAGGCAACCCGAGATTTGGAGAATATGGATAACGTCACCACCTATTTAGGTCGACCATGGGGTAAATACTCTAGGGCAGTGGTCATGGAAAGTTACATTGACCACTTCATAAGTCCTAGAGGATGGATTAAATGGACTGCATCTGCAAAGAAACCCATTGTTCGTCGCCATCCATATTTTCTAGAGTACAAGAATAGAGGACCAGGGGCTGTTACCCAGGGACGTGTGACATGGGCATCCCTTACTACGGATCCAAGCATTGCATCAACTTTTACCGTTAGGAACTTTTTACATGGTGACAAGTGGATTCCCGCCAATATCCCATATTATTTAGACTTTTCTTAAACAATATTAGGGTTGTGCTCCTTATAATTATCACATTACAAAAATAGTCGGCATATGTTCTTATCTTGTTGCATCAAATTTTCTTGGTACAAATGTTTCAGATAAACAAGAAATAGCTATGTGCTTTTTCCCTGTTTATTAACGATCTGCAATTCTGATAGTACTAACTAATTTGGATTCAGAACTAGCATAACTATACATCTTCATTGAGCCTTGAGGGTTCTTCATTCACATGGCTCGAGACCTTTGGTTAATAATGGAAAGAACCCTAGTGGCGGAGCTAAGCCGAGGAAAGTATAATTAACCAGAACTCATGTCTCACATTCTATTATTTTTTGGATAATCTTGTTAGTGTTCAAATTAATGGAGAGTAACGTAACATATATCGTTCCCCCATTACCAATATCGTCGTAGTAGTTATCTTTGCTGTAAAAGCACTGTTGGAAAATAAAGAAAGAAGAAACAGCGTATAAGAAGATAAAAGAAGAGTTGCAGAGAACTTTCACGTTATATTTCTGGTATATTAAAGAAAATACATAGGACACTTTTAATAGGAATTAAGACTCACTAACTTAACCACAACCTTATCCACTAAGCTAAATATTAGCAACTAACAGAAGATATGTTTTGACTCAACTAGGACTCCTAATAAACGTGTTACTCTGCCAACTAAATAGGAACCTCTAATTATGTTTGAATCAATATTCAACACTCCCCCTTGATTCAAAATTACAGACTCCAAGTTTCTGCCGGAACTGATCATGCTAGGCTTGTGGGAGTGCCTTGGTGAGAACATCTGCAATTTGATCCCTCGTACCGCAAAACTTCAAGTCTATATCACCTCTTGCTGTGTGGTCACGAATGAAATGATAACAGATGTCTATGTGCTTTGTTCTGCTGTGAAAAACCGGATTCTTTGTCATTGCAATTGTTGCCTAGTTATCGCAGAATATATTTATCGCACCCTCTTGTCGATAGAAAACATCAACTAACATTCTTCGTAACCATAAGGCATGACAAGCTGTTGAAGTTACAGCAACTTATTCTGCTTCTGATGATGATAATGCAACCACGTCCTACTTCTTTGAGCTCCAACAAATCGCTCCAGATCCTAAATTGAACACATTTCCAGAAGTACTCTTTCTGTTATCTATACTTCCTTCCCAATCACTATCACTGTATCCTGTCAAGCTGAAATCTGCATCTTTGGAGTACCAAATCCCGAAGTCAACTGTCGCAGCAATATAACGCAAAACTCTTTTGGCAGCACCAAGATGCTGCTTGGTAGGACTATGCATATACCTAGACAACATACTAACAGAAAACATAATATCAGGACGAGTATGTGTTAGGTAGTTCAAACCTCCGATCAAGCTTCTGTAGTGACTAGGATCAGCGAGATCTGTGCTATTTTTAAGCTGAAATTTTTCATTTGCATTCATGGGTGTGGCAGCCGCTTTACAATTATGCATACCGAACTTGAACAGGAGGTTGTTTGAGAAACAAAAATACCATCTTCTACATGTTTAACTTGAAGACCAAGAAAGTATTGCAAAATACCTAAATCTGATATTTCAAACTCCTTCATCATGCAAGATTTAAATTCAGCAACTATGGTTTCACATGACCCCATATAGATCATGTCATCCACATTGAGACAAACTACCAAAAAATCACTTGTACCTTGTTTCTTTACATACAACGTGGCTCATTCTCGCTCCTTTCAAATCCATTCCTCAGGAAGTACGAGTCAATTTTGTTGTACCATGCCCGTGGCGCTTGTTTTAGCCCATAAAGAGCCTTCTTGAGCTTGTATACTTTGCTCTCATTGCCACTAACACCAAAACCCTCAGGTTGGGAAACATAAACTTCCTCTTTCAAATCCCCATTTAAGAATGCAGATTTAACATCAAATTGATAAATGGGCCAGCTCAGTTTAGCAGCCAAAGATAAGAGTATTCTCACCGTTTCAAAGCGAGCGACAGGTGAAAACGTCTCATCGTAATCAATACATTGATGTTGTGCATATCATATAGCTACAAGTCTTGCTTTGTATCGTTGTATGCTTACGGTAGATTCACCTATTCCCATGTTTGATTCTGCTCAATTGCTTGCATCTCTTTTATCATTGCATTTTTCCATGCTTGACTTTCTATAGCTTCCTTGAAACAACTGGGTTCAGTAACATACATAGCAAAAGAACAATTTTCATAAATCTCCCTTAACGATCTGAATTTCAGTGGTGGAGTATCACTGAAAGAATCACTTGAAGAAGAACTGCTGCCACTTCCTTGGGGGGTTAAGCTGTGATCACCTGCTGGAGCAGAGGTTCTTGATTGATGAGTAGCACGGCTGCTACTTGTTAGAGAAGAGCTGGATGCGTTCCCTGGAACAGAAACTGCTGCAGGTTCTTGCTCAAAAGCTTCATCAATAGGCAGCAATTTAATATTTGAAATAACATTCTCAGAATCAAAGTTCCAACTAGCATCTTCATTAAACATAACATTTCTACTGTTCACAATTTTTCCACTCAATGGATTATATAGCTTATAAGCTTTGGATTGTGTGCTATATCCAACAAAGATACATTTCTTTGATTTTTCATCAAGCTTATATCTAGCTTGGGAATTCACCAAAGAATATACATCCAAAGACACATAAGTGGCTTACCTTGGGCTTTTACCTCTCCATGCTTCATATGGTCTTTGATTAAGAACAACCTTGGTGGGTGAAATGTTCAGCATGTAGCCAGCAGTAGCAGCAACTTCAGCCCAAATATATTTTGGTACACCTCTAGCTTGCATCATGCTTCTACCCATTTCAACGACTGTCCGATTATTTCGTTCGGCAACACCACTCTGCTCCAGAGTATATGGTGCTGTGAGCTCTCTATGAATATCATTTTCCTCGCAATAGGTGTTGAAATCTTTTGATATAAATTCACCACCTCTATCTGTTTGAATAGTCTTAATTCTACAACCACTTTGTCTCTAAACAAAAGACTTATATTTCTTGAAATTCTCAAATGATTCTGATTTGAATTTCAAGAAATATACCCAACTCATTCGATTATAATCATCCGTAAAAAGCAGAAAATATCGACTTCCACCTAAGGACTCAACACTCATAGGACTATATAGATCAACATGCACCAATTCAAGACAAACAGATACTCTCCAAGACTTATCTACAAGAAATGAGTTTCTATTTTGCTTCCCATACTATCCTTTACAAAATTCAAGAGCATCAATTCTAGGCAAACCAAGAACCATATTTCTACGACCTAATAATTGTAACCCCTTTACATTCAATTGACCATACTGCAAATACCACAAATTAGCTTCGGTATTGCCTTTGGTAATCAATGCAAAACTTTTAACATCAGAAACTTCAAGAGGAAACATTCTATTTTGAGTCATTTGAATGTCAACAATTTTGTGTCCTGAATTTTTATCTTGAATGCTACAGGAATTGTCATCAAACAAAATAGAATATCCACAATTCATTAGTTGCCCAACACTCAACAAGTTATGGGCCAAACAAGGAACATACTGCACATCATGGAGAAGTTTCACATTACCATGAGAAGCTTTTAGAGGGATTGTGCCTTTCCTGTTGACTGTCATTTCCAAGACGAACTTCTGACTTCTCTGATTCATCAAGTTCTTTGAACAGTGACCTTCTGCCTGACATGTGGTTGGAGCAACCACTATCAATGATCCATGCATAATCTGAACCAACATCTATTGAGGAGTGAGCCATTAACATATTACGCTCATCTTGTTGTTGCTCAGTGAAATTGGCATGTTGTTCTTCATCCTTCTGTTTAGTCCAGCAATCAGCTTCCTTGTGCCCCACTTTTTGCAATAACGGCACTGAATATTGGTCTTGAATTGTCGATTCTCACCACCAAACTGAGCTCGTCCTCTGCCACGACCTCGTCCACGGAAACTACCTCTGCCTCCATATCCTCTGGCATTTGAAACTTCTGATTTGCCTTTGAAAGAAGACTCCCCCTTGATCTGAAAATGCCTTCTCTTCGCCCTTCTCTTGAGAAGTATTCAGTCTATCCTCATGAGCTTGCAATGAGCTCATCAATTCATCAAAACCATAATTAGATAAATCACGGGACTCCTCAATAGCAGCTATGACATGATCAAATCCTTTATTAAGACCTTCTCAAAACTTTAGAAACTATAGTTACATCAGTAATTTTGTAACTGTATGCCTTCATATGATTAACAATTGCACTCACCCGAGATAAGTAGCCTTGCACAGATTCACTACATTTCATGGATGAATTTTCAAAATCACGTCGGAGTGATTGGAGTTTAACAGTCATTACCTTTTGTCGAGCCGTGGAATTCTTTTTTTCAGAATATCTGATGCCTGCTTTGAGGTTTCTGCAACAGCAATTCTGGAAAAAATTGAGTCATACATCGCTTGCTGGATGTAAAACAGAGCCTTGGAGTACTTCTTTTTGTTCTCCCGCAACCTTTGTGCTTCATCTTCCTCAGCATAGCCCTTCTCCACCAAATCCCACAATTCTTGAGACTTGAACAAAGTCTTCATCTTTATGCTCCAAAATTCATATTTATCCCCATTAAAGATGGGAATTAGTTGTTGAGATGTGGTAGATGCTCTATTGGTAGCCATTCTTTGTTCTCAATTGTCACTTTCTTCTTGCTACTGATTTGCTCTCAGTTTGACCTAACCTGGCTCTTGATACCAATTGTTGGAGAATAAAGAAAGAAGAAACATGTATAAGAAGATAAAACAAGAGTTGCTGAGAACTTTCATGTTATATTTCTGATATATAAAAGAAAATACATAGGACATGTTAAATAGGAATTATGACTCAACCACCTAAGAGAAACATGACCCACTAACTTAACCACAACCTTATCCACTAAGCTAAATATTAGCAACTAACAGAAGATATGCTTTGACTCAACTAGGACTCCTAACAAACGTGTTACTCTGCTAACTAAATAGGAACCTCTAATTACGTTTGAATCAATATTCAACAAGCACCAAATAAATTAATGAGAGAACTGACTGACAAAAGATATTCCTTAAGGCTGTAAAAAAGAATATCATCAAAAAAACATTTTAAAATTTTTTTGTTAAAATTTCCAATGAAACTCCGGTTTTCCAGTAAGATTAATACGAATTTGAAATTATTTTTTCATGAAATTGTTAAAGAATTCAAACCTTAAAAAACTCACGATATAAGAAGAAGGAAAAACTTGTCAACAAATGGGAATTAATGTTTGAGGAAGAGAGTGTGATGGTGAAATGATAGATTCTACGGTGTGTCGTTGTGAGTGAATTACACCTATTTTATATTTTAGTTGATTATAAAAAAAAATATTTAAATAAAAGAGGTTGATCAACAGGTGCAAGGCTGAGAGTTGAGATATATAAGTAAATTATGTGAAGGAACGGTATATGAGTTAAGCCTGAAATTTAATGGGTTGAATTAGAGGTATGCAACAACTGGGCAGAATTGGGAAACTAACCTGTCAAACGAAGCAACCCATATTGATCGGTGAGACAACTCAAACTTAGCATGTTTTGATGGATTTAATTTTACGATTTTCCATTTAAATGGGTTAGTCTTAAATATTTTTAAAAATCTAAACAATGGAGAGTTATGAGAGAGAGATTGATTTTGGTTATTTGTATGAAAACACAAAATGATTTTAAAATATGAAAAGTAATGGAATTAAATGAAACTAATCTCAAAATAATATTCCTTAATTTGAATAATTTTTTTTGGGACATTTAAAATTTCATATCTGCTATATTTGGTAGGAAAACAAGAGAACAATCCTAATATCTTAAAAGTCCAAAACATAATATTAAAGTTCATGAGAAAAAAATTTAATATTTGGATTGGAAACTCTGACTCAAATTTGAAATATTTCTTGAAATATATCTTATTCATGCTTAGGAAAGTTCAAATATGAAATTTCATCGAAGATAGAGCTAAAATCGATCTTGAAGTCCTCAATTTATCAAACTTTAACTTTACCAGAAAAAAACCTAAATTTCAATTATACACGGTTGATATGATGAAAATAATTGATAAATCAATAAGTTTATGCTAATACAGTTTACTCATAACATAAGGATCCTAAATATAATTTTTTTTCATTAAAAAGCTGAGTCCAAATTGATAGAATTTCAATTCTTCCCCAAGAAATTTACGGATAAGGAAAGAAAACAAGATGAAGAAATCACGAGAGACTGTCAAATGAGTGAATAGTACTAAGTTGTGAAAGGGAATGTGATGGTAATCTGTAAATAGGTAGACTGGGATATAAAGATTAACTAGTTTTCATGAGGTCTTAGAGGGTGAGTGTTTCTTAATTTTATCTAGAGGTCATAAGTTAGTATAGTATGTGAGCAATTGTATTGATATTTGTGTTTAGTACTAGACACTAAGGTTGAATTTGGGATGAGTGTCGCGATAAAAAAAAAGGCACATGAGGGCGATGATGTTAGTGTTAAGATCTGATCTAGAAGGTTTGACATAAAGTAGGTTAAAAGATAAGGTGTTAATTTGCAATGAATGTGAGTGATACAAGAGTGGTATTGTGACCCTTAGATGAGAGCAATAAAGAGTGGCCTAGTCATTATATTAGCAAGAGCATTAAGAGGTGTACCTGAGATTGTATGTAGTTAGACAAGGTTCAAATTAATTTTATAATTTTTTCATGAGTGTCTAGATAGTATTTTCAAGTTGTCAATGTGCAGTAGGCTGATGTGAGCATTATTTATTACCCTTTAGAGGTTGGTCGAAGGATCATAAATAGCTAATGATGAGCCTCTTAAATATAGTTGACGCTTCCTCTATTTGAGTAGATATGAACTTAGAAAGGCGGTATTAATATACTAAGAAGGAGAAGTCAAACAATTAAGAGTTAGACTAAGTAGCTTTATAAGCCATTAAGAGGAGGTTAAGAGAAGCATCAGAGAAAGAGGTCTTAGAAGGAATCTTAGTACATGCATATGGAGAGTTCGGTAGCCATGAGATTAGCCTTTGTCGAGGATCAGAGTACATCAAATATAATCTAGTTTAGACAAGATGGAATAGATCAATAACTTTAAATTATCATCTTCATACCTACGAGGGATATGATAAAATGAGAAACCAAGTTAAGTGTTACAATCCGATAGTGATATGTTCAGAAAGAGTTATAGTGTTATATCAATCCATTCATACTCTAGCGTATTCCTCAAAGTTCAGTCGTTACAACATCATGTTGATGTTTCTAATATCATAATTGTGTCCTTGATCCTCATACACTTCAGATAGATTAACATTTATGCTTAGTTCCTAGAATGAGGGGTAAAGACTTTAGTTAGCCCATTGATCTCAAGCTTACGTCAAAAAGTTATGAATATCAGCCTCATGATAGAAACCTATTCAAATAAGCATCGCATGTCTAATAGTATGCTCAGTCTCACGAGCTCATGATTTACCCTCAACGTCTAGAAAAATAATGTTACGTCATTCATATTCTTATATCAGATTTCTCAAATGAATCATTCTTATGATCTTTGTCTCTAAGCTCCATCAGTGATCCTTTTATTTTGATAATGTTATTGATGATAATGGTTGAGTAATGATAGAAGGAGAATGTTGATGCTTCTTATTTTGGTAGTGATGGTTTGCTTATTCCATCTAAGATTATAAATGTGGAAGGACAATGAGATGAAGTTTTACTATGAATAATAGTTAGATGATAGTAATTAGTTGGTTTTCTAGTAGTAATGCGTGAAATTTCAGTTGGTAGAGATGATGAGAGAATGAGAAATTCTTAAAAGAATTGGTTAGTAAAATTTCATGGAGTGGTTATAGTTCTAGGCTTTAATAGGGTGTTGATAGCATATGTATATACTAATGCATAATGCATTAGGTGTTTCTTGATTAGGACTAAAGGTTGGTTGAATGCGATGGTAAGGAGTAATATTCTTTGGATGAGATTCCCAATAAAGGTATAAAACCTGAATCTTGTGGTTTAGAATAATATAAACTTCTTATGTTTAGCACCTTGTGATTTCGAGTTAGGTTTGAACAGAGCAAGAGCACACAGTTTAACTTAGAACTTTGTAAGAGTAGTCATAAATCTTTTTATGAGTTATGAGTTGCAGCTAATGAGGTGCAGTATTCATAAAAGAGGGCATGGTTTAGATGTGTTGCTAGTCTTGAAAGCTAGCAGTCGTATTGCTTAAGGCATACTGGTCATGTGTTTACTTCGTGCCCAGATACCCTTGTTTTATGTCAAATAACTTCAGATAAAGTGTGACCATGTTCAAACCAATATCGTTTGTAAATTATGTGTTATAGACGGTTCCAAATTCTTAGTATGAAATAGTTCCACCTATATTAGTAGGCAAGTTTAAAAATGATAAAGATAGTAAGAGTAACTCCTTTCCTTTCCATGCTCAGTTTAGCTGTCAATCGAGGATGAATGATCCCAAGGGAGAAATATTGTAACACCCCAAAAATTTCTAACCTAAGACTTGAATCATTCTATAACACCTCGTAACTATACCCTTAAAATCTGAATCATTCATCGTAAGTATATGAGCTTGAACCAGGTGATTTCCTACTTGATCATGTGTTATAAAGTCCTTTACCAAATGTATCAAGAGTATCTAAAGCGATCTAGGGTCATAAGGGACCTCCAACACCAAGCTAAGTTGAAAGCATTCCTTTGGCTAAGTTCTCGCATGAGTTCACATAAAGGTTATTTGAAACACTCATATCTCTCAGCATATAATGAATTATGTGTTCTATAACCTATCCAATTAAGGTTCTATGAGTTTTCTTTCAAATGGAACTGAGTTTTCCTGATCCCAATTTTGGAGTAAAATGTTATGGTTGTTTTACTAGAACATACACGGGCTGAGAAATTGGGCAAACTCACCTTCTAAATCGGCGATCAAGCGTATGGGTTGACGAATCACCGAATAAGCTCGCCAATTTATCTCACCGAATTATCCTGAAACCCTTAAGATTTTGTCCATTTGGGTGATCTAAAGTCCCAATGGGCAATCCGTCGAGTATTTTTGGTGAGGAGATCTCCAAATTGCCGATTTGGCCGACGAGATTCATTAAAATGTCATTTTCTTTGATTTTTATGGTTTTCTTACGTTCCTAGTAGGTTATTCTTGATCCTTTACCCTAAATCATTTTTCCTAAGTCCATATTACAGCCTAATAACATCATTATACGTATAACAACTCTCAAATTCCTTAATTCTCCTTCTTCCAAAGATCAAGAACTCCAACAAAGGAATTTCTCCAATTTCTCAAGATCTTAAGTCTCCAAGTTCAAGATTCTCTTTAACAATTCTAAGGTTTTCAATCCAAGGTTCTCTCTAACCTTCATCCCCAAGAAAACTGTAAGAAAGAGAAGCTAGGGTTTCAAGTCTTCCAATCAAAGTTTTTCTTCAAACCTCTCAAGAGTTTTGTTCTTTCAGGTATGCAAGCTTATCATAGTGACGAACTCAGTTCTTTCTCACTCCCTACATGTACTTTCTATCAGTAAAGAATAACCTAGGGTTAAATTATTAGTTTTGATAATTCTTGAGATGATTTTCATTGTTGAGTTCTGAATTATATTTCTTGATTATTGAGTTGCTATATCTTGCATTGAGATTCTTGAGTAGACTGTTCATGTCTATTTTTCAGCATGAACCCTATTGTTGAGTTGTAATTGAGAATTTATTGAGTTATTATTGAGAATCATTTTAGCCAAATAATTGTCATAAAGTGATTTTCTGAGAAAGCAAATAAGAGTTTTGAGAAGGGTTTTATTCCGAATTTGAGAAAGAGTATAAGGGAACTAAGTATTTCCAAATGTATCATTTTTACATTGAGAAAATAGAAACTTTGATTTCTAAATGAGTTAATGAGTTCAGAGATATTTCAGAGCAGTTACCTATCTTAAGAGGATATTTTGAGCAATTACCTCTCTTAAGAGGATATTTCGAGCAATTACCTCTCTTAAGAGGATATTTTGAGCAATTACCTCAAACTGAGAAAGAATATATTTTATACATTTGAGCATGATTATATATTTATTGAGAGTAGTATTGAGACCCAATATGGGGATGAGTTCAGACAACTTACAGTCCTCATAAACCATGTAGCCAACATAGGTAAATGATTATATTTTTTAGATGATTCCTTATTGCTTTCGAGAAGAGCTTTAGTTGTTCTACTTAGTTGAGGTGTTCTACACCCCAGCAAGGTATAGGTCAGTTTTGACAGTACGGGCGAGACGTTGTATCATCACGTAGCTCATAGTGATGGTTATTGGTTAGAGAATCTCCCAAATAAGAGTAAGAAGTAAGTTATTATATTTTTATATACATCTTTGACATCATTTTTTATTTATGAAGCTTTAAATATTTAATCTCTTATCATTGATATCTATTGAGTTGAGTTGAGTTGAGGTGAATATTCTTCCAGCCTTCCCAGCTCAATTATTTATTAATTTAACTTTATAACATACTCTTACATTCAATGCACTGATGTCATTCAACCTGCATCTTTCTATGATGCAGATGTAGGTGTTCAGGATCATCACTTTGCACTTCTTGCTAGCTTTGGTGAGCCTTCCTTGCATTCCGTAGGACTTTGCTCTTGTCTTTCAAAGTAGTAGTTTTGAGGTATCATGGGTATTGTCCCAACATCCATGTTGAACTATAAAGTCTTCATAGATAGTTATTGTTGAGTTACTCTTAGCTTGGAACTATTTTGACAAACTATTTTTATTTTCAGAGTATTTTCTAACAGTTTTGAGTATACTATTTTGAGATAGTTAGAGTTCTGAGACCTTTGAATTTAAATTCTCTTTTAAAGCTTGAATATTCTTGAGTTAGTCTTCCGCTAAGTAGTCAATCAGGCCAAGGGTTCCCTTGGAGATCAACAATGGTTCTCGAGTGTCGTCCACGTCTAGAGTGTAGGCTCGGGGTGTGACACCTTAGTGCATTGTTGTTGTTGTTTTTGCTCCCCTTATCACCAATACGTACACCGCCCTATCACCAATATGCATCTTTCCCCTTTTGATATGGTATAAAGTAACAACAGTAAATGCAAGCAAGATGTCAAACAAAAACAAAATCAATATTGCATTTGGGTGGCACATAACATGAATAGCTAAGCAATTAGAGAAGAGATAAAACAAGAAAACAGAGCAATATTTTCATTCGATAGAGGAAGCATCAACCAAAATACAAGTAAGAACTATTACATAACACAAGCACTTCGCCACTAATAAGGGAAACAATGGAAAACAAAGAGGATTTTAGGACGGAAGGGGTTGTAAGGCAAAAGATTGCAAGAGCAAGGTCATGCAAGTGTTTTTATCGGTATGAGCCTAAAGCAATTGCTTGGTCAGGACCTTGACCTCTTTGTTCAATTTGGCATTAGACTCAAGCAGGTTTTAATTCTTTACTTTCAGCTCTGCCAACTCAGCTTGCACATCTGCACTGGACCTGATCCCTACGATTTTTCCTTTTGGAGCAAGGCCTTGAGTCGGGTTATCTCTAGGTCTTTTGCTACCAAGGATCCTCTCAGATCCTCTATTTCTCTTTTAAGCAGGTCTTGCTGCTCAAGGAAATCTGACACTTGGGACTTGGAATTAATTTTCCCCTGAATGCACTCATATTCAATGAGTGGACAGTGAGATGACTTGTTTTATAGTACCTGCAACTCTTTTCCCAAGGCGTACGTTGAAGTATCTGAAGACTCAATTTAGCAGGTACACATAGGCCAATCCATGACGCCCATCCTTAGTAGTCATCACTTTACACATATGCTCCAGCATAGTTCCTGGAATATTTATGGTATCATACTTTTCCAGAGCTTCCATTAGGAATATGAAAGCAGAGGAAGCTACCGTTCTTTTCTCTATGTGGGGCAGAAGGACTTAATTAACAAATTCAAAGTATAATTGCTGCTCACCTTTTAGATATTTCTTAGGGATTCCCACACACTTAAGTCCATCTATCTTGCCTTCCGCACTGATGAAGGTCTTTAAAGGCAATCCCTCATCCATCGACCTGATCCCCAGGCATGGTACTTCCAAAATAACTCCCAAAATGTCCTCACTCAAATTGATCTCCACATCATGAAATTTTGTATCATTGCTCCCATCCTCACGAATCTCCATGTTATATGAGAATTTGCGAACTTCAGCCTGATGTAAGGAAGGAACATGCCACTCAAACAAGTGTTCCCATTCTTGAAAGGTCACATAGTCAACTAGGTATCTCATTCCTGGCTTATCAAGAATCTCTGGGTCAAACACTCTTCAATTTAAAACCTTTTGAGTTTTAAGAATGACAATTCTTTCCTCTCTGGATAGTACTTTTTCAGCCTTTCCTCGTTTAACAGGTGAACCTGGTCTCTTAAGTTGTTGCGACCCTGGTTCAAGTCTCTCCACCACCGATTCATGTTTACTGTTTCTCCTTTTCTTCGTATCTCCTTTAGGTTTCAAGTCATTATATTTAACTCGCTTCCCATTGACTGTTTTCATTATTTTGCTGAAAATCTTCAGAATATCTTTTGACTTAGTTTCACTCTCATCCATTAACTTTGAAACATCGATCGGTTCCTCAAGAGAGAAGTCTTTTTCTTCATTAAAAGTGTTCCTATTTCGTCAGTTGTGAGTTTTTTATTCTTTCTTATCAATTATAGCATCACCCATTAATTTCTTCTGTGAGCCACGAGTGGGATAATTTTTTACAACTTTAACAGGAGGATGTTCATCAGCTTTCCCTTTCCCTTTATGAACCTTACCTTTCCCTTTCTCAATGATTTTTCTTGCTCCGATTTCGATTTCTCAGATTCTTTCTTTTGCTTTTCGATGATTTCACTTTCCACCCTTCTTGATTCATCTAGTTCATTTGTTCCTCTCCTTCCTTTCATTTTCCAAACCAGAGAAGCAATGTCTGATTCTTCATCCACCTCTTTTTGAACAAAATTCTTAGGTAAATCAGTACTGGTGTCTGATCAAACAAGGTCCCGACTTGTATTCCACTGCATCTGGAGATTTTGACTCCATCTCAGAGAAGGAGGTTGAATGTACCCTTTCATATTTGTGAGAATCTTTACTACCCATTCATCACCAACAACTAGGACGGCTGATTCCGTTCCCTTTTATACATAATAGAGGATACGGGTTCTGGCTGGGAAGTAACATCTGGATCAGAAGGGTTTTCAACTGCAGGAGGTTTGACAACTGATTGAGCCTCTAAACAAGTAGAGGTATCTTGAGAATTATTCTGAAAGGGAGAGATAATGAGTGTGGGAGAGTAGGGGAGATTTTAATTTTGAAGGAGTGAGTTTGGGTTGAGTTCATCAACCGAAGTAGTTAGGACTTCTATAGTCGGAGTTGATTCACCAGTTTCTCCACCTACACAGATGGGGGTAGATGGAGAGGGATTTTCAGGTTGGAGTAGAGGGATGAACTAGAAGTGAATAAGAGACTCATCTTCCGTGTGGTAAGAGTCTTTTGGAAGGGATGGAGATTTTGACATTTTTATGAACAACTAAGAAGAAGGAGAAGATTGAGAGTGAATTTTTTTGAGGAGATGAGTAGATTTTGGATTTTTTTGAATAGTTTGGAGGAAGAGAAGTTAGATATAACTTTCCAGAACATGTGTCTGGTCCCTTAACAGAGGTGACCTTTGACATTTTATTTGAAATAAAGTGATATAGATTCAGAGTGAGAGAGAGTGACATGTGGTAGAATTGAGTGTTTCCTCAATATTTCATTGTGAACATCAATTGCCCTGATCAGTACTGCTTTCCTCTTCCCTCTAGCTAAATCACCATGAGTTTATACCTACAAAAGCTACTTAGTTGAATTCATACATTACTACAAGACAAAAAGCAACGATACATGTTGACACCCAATTTTGACCCTCCCCAACAATAATTAATTTCCAAGCTTCTTAAATTTCAATCGATTCGGAATAATTAGTTTATAGAATTCAAATATTTTTTAAGTTACTTCAAAAATTAATTGTCATTTTTAATAATTTTGATAATTTTTTGAATACTAAATATGTATATTTTTACAAGTGTGCATTAATTATGTCACTTTAAGAATATCCAGAAAATCGTCTCAAAAAGATTTTATTTTTACTTAAATATCTATTTAACCTAATTTTGTCTAAATTGGTAGTTTATATTTTTGAGGTTTTAGTTTTATTAAACTAATATTTTGTTTCGTTAAGATTAAGAAGCTCCTTAGTTAATCACATCATGGTTGTGATTTCTTCCTTGGGTAGGCCATCCGTGAGTTCGTCTTATTTAAATTACTAGCTGAGCTTATCCTAATCAACTAAGCTTGGCCACATTTTTAATTTCCATTTGGCTATAACATAAATTCCTATGGCCCAAGCTCAAATTCAATTCTAGCCTGATGATTTTAAGAGAAGAGATCAATTATCTGGGCCCATTTTCTCCTCCATTTTCCAACTACATCATATACTAACAATACAAATAATTTCCCAGCCCAATCTTCAACTCCATGACCCGACCCACCTTCTGTATTTCCAAAAGAAACCCAGCCCAGACGTTCAGCAGCAACTCACAAAGGAAACAACGACTAAATAGAGCAGCACACGTCATCTTCGTCTACTCCAACGATGTCAACAGCAGACGCGTGAACGACACCCCGACCCCAGTATGCGCTTCATCTCCCTCATGTGAGGGCGAGTTCACAAAAGCCAAGTGACATCTACACGAAAGCATCGTCAATAGACGGAAAGCAAGTCCCAACGTCTCTTAAGACAGAGGACGCATCTTCTCCCTCAGGCTAGTACGATCTTGCACAACTTTTCAGCGATTCCAGTTGTTGTGTCGTCCTCACCAGCATGAGATGATGCCATGTCATGTCCCGAGGACAATGAATCGATCAAAGCCGTTTGTTCTCCCTTTTATCTTCCGGAATGGGGTTGAAATTGCAGGAAAAAAGGTGTTTCCCTTTAATGGTGAAAGATTTTTCGAGTTTGAATTTCAAATGGGCCTAATTCCTATCCAGATTTCGTCTGTTTCCTCCTCAAGTTTGGAACCCTAATAATCCCCTATATATATTCTCCTCTTATTCATTGTAAAGGGTTGGAGATTTTTAGTTGGAATTTTTTAGCGGAGATACACAGAGCAACTTAAGTGAAAGTAGTTTAATAATACTCCGAAAGAGAGAAAATTAACTCGTTGAACTCGAGGGAACTACTTGGATTTCTGCCTAAGTTCCTTGTTTTGCTATTCATACTCAAGCTCATGCTTTGGTGGTGAAAGATCGTCGCCTTCAGCTCGTCTCGTCTCGTCGCTGCCCAGAAAAAGGTAATACTTCCCTTTCACTTGCATTTATTTCGGATCCTAAATGTTATGTGTTGAAACTGTTTATAAGGGGTTTCGTTTGTTTCATCCTCATTTCTTCTTTATTTCAATCTTATTGCTTTGGGTTGATAGTCTAGTTAGTGAATGTGAGTCTTTAGACTCATTTCCTCATCTACTTAAGTTTTCATGTTGATCATTTCTATTTGCTATTGGTCTTAGCTATATGTATGAATTTGGATTTATGACTTGTCTAAATTTTGAGAGTAATTGATTTGGCTAAACACAGTAGTGCAGTAGCATTCTTATTCTAATAGCTTAGTTTTATCTTTTTTCCTTAAATGTCTTTGTGGTCTCACTGCCTAATGTGACTTGTGTAAATCCAGTTTTGTCTTCATGCTATTCGAATCTCAGTCGAAAATGCTCATATTTGCAAGTCGAGTTGGTATAAATTCTGAGTTTCTTGTTTTATTTTCCAAATCTTAGTTTTGTTGGAGTTTAGTGTTCAAAATCATTTGAAGTGTGATTTCTTTGGTGTTAACTTCTCATTATATGGCTTGCTGAATATTCAGCCCCCTATGTGTTCCCTGTGGCTTTGATGTGTTGTATTTATGGCTTCCGTTTTGAAACAGACAAGGCCCTTTTATGTTTGATTGTTTTTCTAGTAATGTGTAAAAAGTGAGACTTCGTAAACCATTGTGTAAGATTGTGTTGTTATTAAGTGTTATTGTCCCTTCTACTTGAATATGGATCTTGTCTAAGTGGCTTACTGCCTAACTATAGGTTGTTAAGTATTTGATTAATGGTAGCAAATAGCTCATATTGGTTTTGAATTTCATACATTTTTATTATATTTCAAACATGCCAGATAGTGAGGTGTTATTTGATATACCTTGTTGATATTTGTCTAATATTGCCTTTAGAATGTTTAGATATGAGGTGTCTTTCTAGTATGATAGGCAGTGGTATTACTTTGTTGTTTCGCTTAAGTAAAAAATGTGGTTTCTTCTTGTCAAGTGTGTGCTTTCTTCTTCTTTCTGAATTTTGTGTTTATTTGGAAATCTATTAAGTTCATTGGCAGTAACCTTTTATGTTGTTTTGAATTGTCTAGCTTGCCTGCTCATAAATTAAAATCATGTCTTGATTATTTCCTTATTTTGAATGCTAATTCTTCCTTTTTTCATTTTGTGGTATGAACCCTCCCCGAGTCCATAATGGATTTCTTTCCATTGTATTCCCGAATCGAGCCATAGAGGCTCAAATCTCTTTTCGTCTTTAAGTCAGCTAGACTGTGGGTTGATAAGGCAGAAGACGATAAATATGGGCTGGAAATTAAATCTTCATTTTCCGAGAAGCTGAAAATAGGCTGATATACCTACTGTATACATGGGTATACGGTCGGAAAATACAGAAATACATGGTAAAAATGTGAAATACAGCAGGTCCATATGGCAGAAAA
This sequence comes from Solanum stenotomum, assembly GCF_019186545.1. Taxonomy (NCBI): domain Eukaryota; kingdom Viridiplantae; phylum Streptophyta; class Magnoliopsida; order Solanales; family Solanaceae; genus Solanum; species Solanum stenotomum. Next base: position 42,075,720 of record NC_064286.1, on the reverse strand, counting down.
AATGGGCCAAAGCCCAAGGAAAAACAATCAGCAGCATTTGCATAGAAATGGGCCAAAGCCCAGAAATTTGGCACTGCGGGATTTTGGGAAAATTGGGCCAAGCTCAATCACAACACCCTTTTAGAAATAGGACAGGAAAAAAGAATTGGGCCCAAAAGTCCATTTTCCCTGAATTTGGGCAAAACGCCCAAGTTCAAATTTTCTCCCTTCTCCTCTTACATTTATTTGTTATTGTACTGACTAACTCTTTATGTGAATTGTTTTTAACTAAATTAATCCCCAAAAGATAGTCATATCTCTTTTTTTTTATGTTCAAAAATATATATATTTATTACTTATCTTTATTTTCATTACTAGACTTGTCAACACTTGAATTATTCCCCTTAGAAGATTTCCCTTTAAGTGTTCCCCTATAAAAAACCAAAAAATAAAAATTAAATTTCTTTTGACTTAGTTAAAGAAAAATTAAAAAATTAGATAAAGTCATTTTAGTCAAATCGCCGGTCAACCGCAACTTAGCGGACATTCCGAGGGCCTAACACCTTCTCGGAATGTACATTGAACTTGAACCCTTTTTATTTCAATCGACTTTAATCTATTTAAGTCTTTTGAAAGCCTTACGTTTTTTCTTGATTTTTTCTAAAAAATTAAGTGGCGACTCTGTTCTTTTGGAAATCCAATTTCTCTTCAATCATAAGTTAAGTCGATTTTTCAAAAACAAGTCCATTTTTATTTTTATCTTTTTAAAGTAAAATAGAAATGACGAATCTGATAGGGAGTTAATTAAGTTCTAAGCATAATATTTGATTATTTGACTAATTGTTATTAATTGCTGAATTGTTTATCTCTGCTTAATGTGTTAGGAAAACTAGGAGAGAATAGAGTTTGAGAAACATATGTACTCAGGCAAAAAATATATATACAGGAAGAGTTACTAGCTATAAAACATAAGCAATACATTCTTTTTTCTACTCACTTCTAGCAAGGCTCGTCGGAACCTCGTGTGGTGGTGGAAGCCCCTTCGTTCCAGCTCGTCTCGACCCTAGTTTGCTGCCCCTTTTAAGGTAATACTCATTTCGCTTTGAACCTATTTCACTCGCAATGTGTTGCTCGTTTGACTCTCAGCTTTGTGAGCAATATATATGTTAACATTTTATTCCGAAATGCTTTTGGATCCCCTGTTGGCTGTGAATCAGCAATGAAACTCTCTTAAGAGTCCAGGGCTATTGTCTTCCTCTGTTTCGCTGAAAGTTTGGTGTTTTTCCCCTTTCCCGAGTTAATGTTCTCCTTGTTAGAGTCTTCTTATTTCGCTATTATCTCGATTGATGAGTTATGAGAGTTGTAGTTCAGTCTCGAAATTCAGAATCACCTTTTATAGGTGATCTCAATTTTTCGTAAGTTGATACATATATGCATTGTTTTCTCCTCTTTGTTTCTTAGACCATTGTAAGTCTTAGGGGTCGATTTAGCATGAGTTTCGCGGGTCTTGTTTTATTTGAATATGTTCTAATTTTGTATGAGTCGGGTTCGTCTATGTTTTGTTCAGATCCTGCTTAAAAAATTATTTTGTCATTTGCGATCGGCTCCTTGTAAAAAATGTGAAATGTATTCGGAATGGATATTTGTCTCCCTTTTTGCGTATCTCTATTTAGTCTGTCCAACGAACACGTTCGGCCAGCTTAAGTGATTAATTAAAAGCATTCAAACGTCGGTTGTGGTCCTTAGAATAGAAATCGCAACTTGGTTCGGGTCTTAAAAGTATATGTTAATTGTTTGATCTTCCGAGGTTCGGTAATTGATTTTCCAGCATGTTGTTGCTAGTTAAAATAGTAGTAGCTCTCTTATCTTTGTCTAAACCTGGAGATGACTATACCGATATTAATTTGTCGCCTATTTCAGTCATTTACGTGGTGTCTCTGCCCATCCATGCCCCTATCTTTGCATTATATATTTGTTCATGTATACTTGTGCTTGTGTGCAACATGTTGGCTTGAGAAATAGGCTAGCTTGGCTTTATTTACTTACAATTATATTTCATTTCCCTTTAAAATGATTCAGCAAAGTCCCTACTAGTTTTCACCTCCTTTGTTTAAAAAGATTGGATTTGCTTATCCTCCAACATTCGGCCTTTTGACATGGTAAATTTGCATTGTTAGATTTCATTAAATAAAGTTGATTAGACTAAAGTACGTGATGTTTTATTGGCTAACTATGTGGCATTGTTTGCTCTTCACCTTAACTAAGTTACTACTGTACCTTCACTTGATTATTTTAATTTGAATGAACAATTATTTCAATACTTGTGGTGGCTCATCCTTTAGTATTATTACATGTTTTGAGGCAGTAAATGGGTTTTCCCGGAAAAGTTGTATTTGTTCACAAATTACTAGTAAATGGGTTTTCTTTTTGCTTTGAAATTTGACTTTGTTAAATCTGAATTTACATGACTTTCATTACCTTTGAGTGTTATAAAAATTGTTCTTATTAGTTATTGTTAATTGAACTTCGTTTAAGGTTAAGTTCAGATCAATCGAATCTCGTGTGGTTATTTTTGCTCGTCTTATCCTTGTGAGTAGATGCTAACTTTTATCCATGTGTTCTTTTCATGTGAAATATCCCTCATGAGTCCATGATGGACTTCTCTTCTTTGCATCTCCGAGTCGAGCCATAAAGGCTCTTTTCCTTGTCATTTGAGTCGGCCAGGCTGTCGAGAGCAGGTGTACAGGTTGAAAGCATCAAATAAGGCCTGAAATTGGATTAACAGGTTCTGGAGAGCTGAAAGTGGGCTGAGATACAACATGTATACATTGATGTACATGTTGTATACACTAGCATACGTACTAAAATACCATATACAGGTTTAAAAATGAAAATACAGGTTGAAGTGGATCGTATACGATTGGTGTACGGTTCAATATACAGGAAAATGGGCCATAACGCGACCCGTATACAACTGTATACATTTGGTGTATATACAAGATTTCAAGGGGCAAAAGTAGGGTCAAAGCCCAAACCCAATTGCAGCAGGCCCAAGAAGGGTCCAAAATCAATTTTTCCTTTACCTAACTTATTGAATTGTGTGATTATTTATATATTTATTTTTAAATTGCAACTTAATTTAATTAAATTCCCCAAAAGATGAACCATATTCTTTATGTTAGTTTTCTTTAAAAATAATTCATTCTTATCAACCCTTATACTTGTTCAAATATTTTTAGTCAAAACTTTCACTTATCTTTAATTAGATTAAAATAATTTCTTGATTTATCTACCAAGTTGGTTCGAATTATTATTTCTAAAAAATGACATAAATAAATTTTAATTAATCTAATTTTGTTAAAATCCTAATTGACCAAGTTGTTTCAATTAAGATCCTTATTTCTAAAAAAATAAAAAAATATTCTTTATTTAACTATTTTATCAAAGTTAATCGAATATCATAAAATGTTATATATTTTATGTTAAATCATTTTCCTATTTTTTTTTAAAGATATGTTCTTTAAGGGTTTTCTTCATTTAAGTCACTTTTTTTCACTCATTTCAAAATTGTTCTAAGTTAAAGTATTTTTTTTTTAATAAACTTTAAAAAATGTTAGTCAAAACCTTTTCAATTGATTAATAATAATAATAATAATAATAATAATAAATACTTATTTAAGTCATTTTCTCAAAAAAAAAAAAAGTTAGTCAATTAATTTAAAATGATTTTCATGCTTTAAGTTATTAAATTGGTTTAAACTATTACTTTAAAATGAATTAAATAAATTCTAATTAATCTAGTTTTATTAATATCCCAATCACTTGTATTTCGAGTCATATGTTTCATTTTGGATCCTTTTCTCTAATAAATATAAATAAATAAATAAATAAATAATGCGTCATTTACTTAATTATTTTTTCAAAGTTAATCGAATATATTGTAAGTTATTATTTTTATGTTAAATCATTATTTTTCTAAAAATAGTCAAATATATTTTAGTCAAGTCACAAGTCAACCGCATGTTAGCGGACACTTCGAATGCTTAAACCCTTCTCGAAGTGTAAATTGAACCCCTAACCCTCTTTGGTATTTTCAAATGATTTTTTTTTCTGTTTAAATCTTTGAAAATTATAAGTTTTCTTAATTTCTTTAAAAAATTAAGTGGCGACTCTTTTCTAAGTATTCTTCTCCAATTGTTTTATACTTAGAATATTTCAAAAAAGTGATTTTTCTAAAAATAGGACAATTACGGCACAACAACATTTTTATTATATTTCAAACATGCCAAATTGTGGGGTGTTATTTGATATACCTTGTTGATATTTGTCTAATATTCCCTTTAGAATGTTTAGATATGAGGTGTCTTTCTAGTATGATAGGCAGTGGTGCTACTTTGTTGTTTCGCTTAAGTAAAAAATGTGGTTTGTTCTTGTCAAGTGTGTGCTTTCTTCTTCTTTTTGAATTTTGGTTTATTTGGAAAATCTATTAAGTTCATTGGCATTAACCTTTTATGTTGTTTTGAATTGTCTAGCTTGCCTCCTCATAAATTAAAATCATGTCTTGATTATATCCTTATTTCAAATGCTAATTCTTCCTTTTTTTGTTTTGTTGTATGAACCACCTCCGAGTCCATAATGGATTTCTTTCCATTGCATTCCCGAATCGAGCCATAGAGGCACAAATCTCTTTTCGTCTTTGAGTTAGCCAGACTATGGGTTTACAGGGCAGAAAACGATAAATATGGGCTGGAAATTAAATTTTCAGTTTCCAAAAAGCTGAAAATAGGTTGATATACCTACCGTATACGGTCGGAAAACGCAGAAATACATGGTAAAAATGTGAAACACAGCAGGTCCATATTGCAAAAAAAATGGGCCAAAGCCCAAGGAAAAACAATCTTGGATTGAAATGGGCCAAAGCCCAGAAATTTGGCACTGCGGGATTTTGGGAAAATTGGGCTAAGCTCAATCACAACACCCTTTTAGAAGTAGGACAGGCAAAAAGAATTGGGCCCAAATGTCCATTTTTCCCTGAATTTGGGCAGAAAGCCCAAGTTCAAATTTTCTCCCTTCTCCTCTTATATTTATTTGTTATTGTAGTGATTAACTCTTTATGTGAATTGGTTTTAACTAAATTAATCCCCAAAAGATAGTCATTTTTTCTTTTTTTTTTTATGTTCAAAAATATATATATTTATTACTTATCTTTATTTTCATTACTAGTTTTGTCAACACTTGAATTATTCCTCTTAGAAGATTTCCCTTTAAGTGTTCCCCTATAAAAAAAAACATAATTTCTTTTGACTTAGTTAAAAAAAATTTAAAAATTAGATAAAGTCATTTTAGTCAAATCGCCGGTCAACCGCAAGTTAGAGGACATTCTGAGGGCCTAACACCTTCTCGGAATGTACATTGAACTCGAACCCTTTTTATTTCAATCGATTTTTATCTGTTTAAGTCTTTTGAAAATCTTAAGTTTTTTCTTGATCTTTACTAAAAAATTAAGTGGCAACCCTGTTCTTTTGGAAATTTTATTTCTCTTCAATCATAAGTTAAGTCGATTTTTCAAAAACAGATCCATTTTTATTTTTATCTTTTTCGAGTAAAACAATACATGCTCCCTAATCATAGCCAATAAGACGGTTGAATGCATCACGGTTGAGAGGTCAATTCAACTTGATTATCCCCAGCTTCGACCTATTCTTGCTGAACATTTATCTGCTCAAGGCATTGGTAAAAATGTCAGAATTTTTATCCTCTGTCTTGCAAAACTTCATGATTATATTCCCTTTTTCAACATTTTCTGTTAAGAAGTGGTGCCTCACATCCATATGCTTGGTTCTCTTATGTTGAACCGAGGTTTGACCATATTGAGAGCACTTGTGTTGTCACAAAGAAGTGGAATTGTATCATGAGTACACCAAAATCTTCAGGTTGTTGATTTATCCATAAAAGCTAAGTACAACATGATGCAATATCAGCATACTCAACTTTAACTATGGATAGAGCCACTGAATTTTGCTTCTCTGTTCCCCAAGAGATAAATGATGATCCTAGAAAGTGAGCTATTCTAGAGGTGTTTTTCTAGTTGACCAGGTGCCCTGTATATTCTGCATTAGCATATCCAACTAGATCTAAAGAATCTCCTGAAGGGGAGTATAGGACCACGTCTAGGGTTCCCTCTAGATATATTAGGATATGTTTATTGTCTTCAAATGAGATTCCATGGGACAAGCCTGAAACCTTGCACACATCCCCACACTAAACACAATATCTAGTATGCTTGCAATGATATAGAAGAGACCCAATTATTCCCCTATACATGGTCACATTTACTTCTAGACCTGCTTCATCAATATCACACTTTGAATTAGTTCCATAGGTATATCAATTGTCTTAACTTCAAGCATATGAAATTTGTTTAGAAGCTCCTTGATATATTTCTCTTGACAGATTGAGGTACCATGTGTAGACTGCTTAATTTGATGCCCAAAAAAAGTTAAGTTCCCCCATCATGCTCATTTCAAACTCACTTTCCATCAGATTAGCAAATTCCTTACATAGTCTGAAGTGGCTCCAAAAATAATATCATCAGCGTATACTTGGACAATGAGAAGCTTCTTTCCTCTTGATTTCAAAAACAAGGTATTATCAATTACCCCTCTCTTGAACCCATTATCAAGAAGAAATTTTGACAATCTCTTATACCACACTCTTGGAGCTTGCTTCAATCCATATAGTGCCTTGTCCAATTTCAATAGATGATTTGCTATATAAATGTTCTTCAAACCTAGAGGTTTATTCACATACACTTCTTCCATCAAGTATTTGTTCAAGAAGGCACTCTTTACATCCACTTGAAATAGTTTAAATCCCACATAGGAAGCAAAGACAATTAAGATTCGTATGGCTTCCAACCTGGACATAGGAGGAAATGTTTCATCATAGTTAAACCCTTTCTTGTTGATTATACCCTTGCACAACCAATCTTGACTTGTTTCTTGTAATAACTACATGCTCGTTTAACTTGTTTCTGAACACCCACATGGTCCCTATTATGGTATTTTGGTCTAGGGCCCATGTGTCATACTTGGCTTCTTTCGAACTGATGTAATTCCTCCTTCATGGAGTTCACCCAATCAACATTCTTTAGAGCTTCCTGCACATTCTTGGGTTCAATGGCGGATGTGAAGGCTAAAAATGCCACAAGTTTCCTTATTTGGTACCTAGTGTGCATTCCATAATCCAAAAACCCTTGATTGACTGATTATACCTTATATTATATGGATTGTGATTCATTCATTCTCTGACATCATATCATTGTTCAAGAAAATATGAGAAAGTGGATAAATACTATCTTTTTAGAAAGAAAATATTACACCTTACTTATATCGTTGACCACGAGCTAGGTGGCATGTTGATGAGATATTGAGATTATGAGATTGGTATATAGACTCCACATCCCCCATGGTTCCTTGCCTAGAATCTAAATGCTTGGCAATGTGTATACGACAGGTTTTGCGACAACCTTGGTACGATTACATCATTACATCACATCATCATCTCATTGCATCGTATTGACCATATTTGTTGTGTCATTTAACATGTTTATGTGTTGATTTAAATATTACTTGTACATTTATGTATTTACTTTATTCACGCCTTTCTATATGAATTTATTTCACTGATGCCAGAATGGGACTTTTCTGCGTGCAGGTATAGGCATTCATAGTTTATTTTTAAGTATGTTTAGTTGCTTATACTCTGTTGGTCTAACTTAAAAAGTAAATGTGGATTGTACTCACCCCTGCTTATGTTACCCCTTTGATGCAGATCCTAGTTAGGGTGATCCTCGTAGCGATTGATTGGATACAACAGATTTGTCTCTTTCAGAGGTGTAGTGAGATACTGCTTTCCCGATCGTCATTGGTCTACATTTATCATTTAAAGTCTTTAAATTCCTTTACAAAGACTTGAGATGTATTTTAGATTCTATAAATGTATTAGATGCTCTTTATACTTATGCTACCAGGTTTTGGAAAATTATTTGTTGTTTTCTATCATTTGTGGCCTAACTTCCCTTCGGGAGTATATATTTTCTTTTGACTTAAACACCATTTTATTAGGATCTGAGGGTGTTTTCCATCATGACATCAGTTTTTGGGTCGTGACAACTTTTATGTCAAATATCAGTATAACGTACATAAATATGATTTGAAGGAAAAGTAAAACATAAGTCCATTGTAATGACCCTCCAAGTTATTTTCTTCATTTTCAATTCTTTTAGCATTTAGAGCTTTTTGTATAGTGACCCTAAGTTATTTATGACTAGTTGGGACTGACAATTTGGTTGCCAGGTCATTTGTTTGAGTTTTGTACAAGTTCCCGTGTTTTGGAGCCTTTGAAACTTGGACGATTGACTTCGGCCAAAAGTTCAGAAAGATGGCCTTGGAATTCAATTTTGACGGTTTCATCGAGAGGGTCATTTATGGATAAGGGCATGGTTAGTTTGGGCCCCAAGGCTCCTGATGCGAGTTTTGTGTTGTTAGGCGTTTTAACTTTGAAGCTTAAGCTAAAATTTGACTTTGGTCAATATTCTTGGTAAACATGCTTAGATGGGAATTTTGTCAGCACGGTTAGCTTTAAAATGTCGAGTTTGGTCTTGAATGACTTTTCGTGTGGTTTCCATGGCTTCTAGTATCATTTTGAGCCTTTTTTGGAATTTGGCTAAAAATGAAACTTGGGTGTAAGACCCAATTTTCATCAATACGACCTCGGATTTAGTGGGGTAACATATTTTGTTTATTTCTATCGAGTCCCTAATGATTTCCAAGGGTCTGCTAGGAGACTTTGAAAAATAGCAAAATTTGGGGTTGCTGGTGCGGACCTTAAGAGACTAGAATTGGGGCTTCTAACGACCAAAAATGGCTTTTAGCAACCAAATTTTTGGCATTTAAATGTTGAAAATTAGCTTCAACACTCATTATCAAACTTCTATATCTCGAGCTAGCAAGCTCCATTTTGGATGATTCAAGTTGCATTTCATCTGAAATTGGTGTGGCTACATATTGGAGTGATCGGGAAGTGTCGAGGACTCTCTGGTTGAGGTAATTTATTCACCGAAGGGAATGCCCAACTCTTTTTGATCTCTTTAAATGGTGATTTTTTTGCATGTGTGTTTGAGCTGTTCCGGGCATGAAATTGAGCCCCATTTTGGGACACAAGCTCGGTTAGTCAATTAGGACCTTTTAACCGAGTCAATTTAGGAATTCCCAGTATGGGTCCCACATTCTTATTTTGACTCAATTTTTGGTCCGTTTACAATTATTGCGATTTTAGTGTCTAAGCATTAGGAATGAAGTTGTGAATAATAATATAATAGTGTAGAGGTGTTCAGAGACATTTCAAAAGTGGATAGCTCTTGTGCAATGGATTTGAAGCTCTCGTGATTGGCTTAGAGATAGGCTTCAGTCTACTTTCTTTATTTGGCTTCTTAGATAATGCGTAGTATACATTACATGTAATTTTAATTGTATTTGTCGAGTATTAGATCCTTTTGGTCATTCCATTTTTTATTGAAACTGTCGGAGCCTTGGGCTTATTATGGGTGTAGGGATCCTTAGTTTACGCTTGTAGCTTCGCTTATAGTGTAGATAATCTTGCTTATACTTGTTATAGGATTGATACATTGTTGCATCAGACTAGGTTGGACCTTAGATGCTTTAGGTTGGGTTTTATGGGCCATGTAGTTATGATTCGCCTCTGGTAGGGCTTCTTTTGGATTGCTCTTCTCTTGTTGGTGCTTGAGACCTTTGTGGCTCATTGTAGCCATAGGTTGGCACAAGTTGTGCTTAGTTTGGGACTGGAGCGGTATGATTGGGGTAGGGCGTCGTCCTTGAGTTTGTTCCCCCTTTGATTATTTAAAAGCTCCTTATGTGAAAGGAGGTGCAAAACACCTATGTGTCTTAATATTATGTTGAGGATATTTGATGGTGAATAATTTTATCCAAGATACATTAACTCCAGAATGCTTCATAATCAATACATCAGAAGTAGCAGCACCTCGTTGACAAGTATAAAGCAAAGAAAGATCACTTCCCACAACTCCCAAATTGATATCAGAATTGTCTTTGCCACAACTGGGAAGCTCCAAGCTTTCCCATGTCCCGTCTGCTAAATCAAAAGAAGTGATGTTGCACACCTTGTATTTATTAATATAAGTCGATGAAGTCCAATAAAGCTTCCCATTGACAAATCTACCTTAATGATTTACTAGAAAGATGCCCTTAAGCTGATTATGGAGTGTTGTCCAAGAATTAGTCCTCAAACTATATATGTTTACCACAAGCATCATAATGGAACTACTAGAATGATTTACAACTTTATAATCATCACATGACTCATCATATTCGAAACCATATTTGATAGAGCCAGAGCACATCTAACTTGTGAACTTGGGTAATTCCTTTGACTTGGTAATAGTGGGGTTCCATATATATGCCTCTCTTTGGCCATGACAACACAAATCAACCCATTAACAGATCCAACAATGTGAGTTGATAAAGTGTATCTTTCAATGGGGGAATCGATGTGGAATAGCTCCTCAGTGTGCTGTTGTTTGGTAAACAAGGGAGGGAAAGAACAAAACTTGAAATTATCATTGGCGTTTCGAAATATAAGCCTGTGATAGATGCATCCTTTGTCATCAGGAGTTAACTTGATATGGTTCTTCACAAAAGAAGGGCTGGAGATTAGTTGAAGCCATTATTTAGAAGGCACATGAATTTCGACAGAGATTTGATAGGAAGCTTTAAGAGAACTCATTTATGAGTTCATCAGGAAGAAGAAAAGGGATTATGGAATCACTTGCCATAGCAGAAGGATCTCAGTTTGTGCCCTTTGATATTCTAAGTATAAAGATATTGAGAAGTATCGGTTAAAATGCTTTGGCTATATATATTTGTTCCTCTTTCATCTTAGCTGATTAATTACTCATTCTTTCTTCTTAAGCATGTCATCGTCATCATCAGAAAAAAGGTCTTATTGAAGCCTTTTAATAATATTACCATATGTTATTCATTAGAGAAATCAATGTACACAATTTTATTCATCGATCCCAATAGCTGAAATTGTCTAATAAATAGCTTTCTTAGCTCTTCCATTTTGGGTTTCCTTTATGAATTTCCCGAATAGGTAAGCTTACGAGCAAGATTAAATAAAGTAATCTTCGGCACTAAAGAAGACAGCCAGCTCTCATGAATATCAACAGTAGTAGAAGGTGTGGTAGATCAATAATTGGATCTGGAGCATTTTTATAATTGCTAAGTTTACTAGATCAATAATTAGATCTGAATCAATAATCTTTCACCCTAAAAAGCAAGGGAACCATCCACAAGATTTCCTCTAAAATTCTCGGTGTACAAGGCGGAATCAAGTTATATAAATCTGTTAGGACCAAAATAAGCAAGTGTAACACGGAAGTTAGCAAAGCAAACCTCGAAAGACCATGAGTAAGAAGACAAACGAGAAATATACAAAGACACAAAGATTTAACGTGGTTCGGTCAATCGACCTACGTCCACAAAGGAGATGAGAAATCCACTATAAATATGAGAGTACAAAATATAGAGAGAAACAACCTCAACCAATTCCCTAGGAATACATGGGAGGTTCACACAAGTGATAACGTATCAAGCTTGTGACCCACAAATTCTCCCCCAAACCAAAACTCTCAAAGCCCTATGACTACATTGTGAATGCTAATTAAGTTAGAGGAACAAGCCTATATTTATAGAGTTCTAAAACCTGTCCTACAAGAAAAGGACTAGTCAAAATATTAAAACCTTTTCCTAAAAGGAAAACCTATTTATGGTAAGACATTAAGGCAAATAACCCCAACAAATCTCCCCCTTGGCCTGAATTTCTGACAAAATAAATTTGTCCACCTTCTTCACATAATCTTTAGGATCTTGCATTTCTTCTCCATAATCTCCTCCATCAAATATATGTATCAACACAGACAACTTCTGTGAAACAATTTCTCCAACAAAAATCTTCATTACTGTCAAAAAGGTTGCAGCTAGAACTATGCCCGCCAAGATGAACACCCATCTTTCTAACTTGGTTCAATCATCGATTATCGAACCACTGAACCTGACTCCATTATTGAATCTGGCTCTGATACCACTTGTTAGGATCGAAATAAACAGGTGTAACGCGGAAGTTAGCAAAGCAAACCTCGAAAGACCATGAGTAAGAAGACAAACGAGAAATATACAAAGACACAAAGATTTAACGTGGTTTGGTCAATCGACCTACGTCCACAAAGGAAATGAGCAATCCACTATAAATATGAGAGTACAAAATATAGAGAGAAACAACCTCAACCAATTCCTTCGAAATACATGGGGGGTTCACACAAGTGATAACGTATCAAGCTTGTGACCCACAAATTCTCCCCCTAACCAAAACTCTCAAAGCCCTATGACTACATTGTGAATGATGATTAAGTTAGAAGGAACAAGCCTATATTTATAGAGTTCTAAAACCTTTCCAACAAGTAAAGGACTAGTCAAAATATTAAAACCTTTTCCTAAAAGGAAAACTTATTTATGGTAAGAAATCAGGGCAAATAACCCCAACAAATCTCCCCCTTGGCCTGAATTTCTGACAAAATAAATTTGTCCACCTTCTTCACATAATCTTTAGGATCTTGCATCTCTTCTCCATAATCTCCTCCATCAAATCTACGTCTCGACACAAAGAACCTCTCTGAAACAGTTTCTCCAACAAAATCTTCATTACTATCAAAAAGGTTGCGGCTAGAACTACACCCACCAAGATGAACACCCATCTCTAACATAGTTCCATCATTGAACCATGGCTCTGATACCACTTGTTAAGATTGAAAATAAGCAGATGTAATGCGGAAGCTAGCAAAGCAAACCTCGAAAGACCATGAGTAAGAAGAAAAATGAGAAATACACAAAGACACAAAGATTTAACGTGGTTCGGTCAATCGACCTATGTCCACAAAGGAGACGAGCAATCCACTATAAATATGAGAGTACAAAATATAGAGAGAAACAACCTCAACCAATTCCTTTGGAATACATGGGAGGTTCACACAAGTGATAACGTATCAAGCTTATGACCCACAAATTTTCCCCCTAACCAAAACTCTCAAAGCCCTATGACTACATTGTGAATGTTAATTAAGTTAGAAGGAACAAACCTATATTTATAGAGTTCTAAACCTTTCCTACAAGAAAAGGACTAGTAAAATATTAAAACTTTTTCCTAAAAGGAAAACCTATTTATGGTAAGAAATCAGGGCAAATAAACCCCAACAAAATCCTCATTATACAAGATACAACTACAATTCTGATATTAAATGCAGCAGACAAGATGGAGGAAGAGAACAGATCATGACAAGGCTTCATCATTTCGATCCATACACTCAGAAGCAAGTACGGAATCAGCTGCCACTTCCTGAAATTCAATAGTCCAAAACAAGTTAATGTTGCAACTCTGAAAAATTTTCGCCAAAAAAAGTGTATAGTACTACAAAAATAGTCACCTAGTATAAGCAAAATCAACAACATAGATGCGAATGAATCCTCATGAAGAGAGGAAATTACAAATTACCAACAATTTAGCCGTTAAACTAAAACTATGGGAGATCAAGGTTCAAATCTAATCTTTGTCGAACAGAGTAGAATATTGGTGACATTTGAAAGAAAACTCATTGACCTAAAATTTTCATATGTCATGGCTCACCTAATTCATTACGTACTAAAAGATATGGTAGTATACATTGTTTTCCTTCAAGAGAGTTGATTGCATGTAGTTTTTTTACCAGACTTTTTTGTGGGTGTTTGTGATGATTTAATAAATTATGTGTGTTAGTTCGAATGGGTAATTATAGGTATTTATAAGTTCAAATGAGGTATGGACTGTGAAATAGTATTTTTCTACACCCGAAACTAATATCTAAAACCAAATTATGAACGTTCGAAGTTTCTCTTATTTATAACTACACTAGTCTAAGGTAAAATGGTCATAATGCTTTACTTTAAACATTAAATCATACACAATTGGTGGAATTTGAAAGAAAAATTATTGACCTACAATTTTTATATGTCATGGATCACCTAATTCATTACGTACTAAAAGATATGGTTGTATACATTGTTTGCCTTCAAGAGAGGCACACATTGATTGCATGTAGTTTTTTCACAAAAATAAATTATGGGTGTTTGTGATGATTTAATAAATTATAGTTCGAATGGGTAATTATAAGTATTTATAAGTTCAAATTAGGTATGGACCATGAAATAGAGTTTTGCTATAACCCAAACTAACATCAAAAGCCAAAATTTTGAACGTTCAAAGTTTCTCTCATTTACAATTACACTAGTCTCTGGTAAAATGGTCATTATGCTTTACTTTCAACATTAAATGATACAAAATTGGTGGCTTTTAAAAGAGAACTCATTGACCTACAATTTTTATGCGTCATGGCTCACCTAATTCATTACGTACTAAAAGATATGGTAGTATACATTGACCTTCAAGAGAGGCACACATTGATTGCATTTAGTTTTTTAACCAAACTTTTTAGTGGGTGTTTGTGATGATTTAATAAATCATGTGTGTTAGTTCGAATGGGTAATTATAGGTATTTATAAGTTCAAATAAGGTATGGACCATGAAATAGAATTTTTTAATACCCGAAATTAATATCTAAACTAAAAATTATGAACGTTCGAAGTTTCTCTTATTTACAACTACACTAGTCTCTGGTAAAATGGTCATATTGCTTTACTTTAAACATTAAATGATACAAAATTTATGGCATTTGAAAGAAAACTCATTGACCTACAATTTCATATGTCATGGCACACCTAATTAATTACGTACTAAAAGATATGTTAGTATACATTGTCTGCCTTCAAGAGAGGCACACATTGATTGCATGCAGTTTTTTGACCAAACTGTTTTATGGGTATTTGTGATAATTTGATAAATTTTGTGTGTTAGTTCGAATGGATAATTATTGGTATTTATAAGCTCAAATGAGGTATGGACCGTGAAATTGTAACACCCCGTAACTAGAAAGAAGTTAAAAATTGGAAGTAGTTATTTTTGGAAAGAATATAAAAATCTGAAAAATTTGTTATGTTAAGTTGAGTTTTTGGTCAACTTCAAACGACCATAATTCCTAGATCAGGATATGTTAGGTGTGATTTCAGATATCGTAGGAAATATCTTGGAATAATATTTCCAACGCCGCCAAGTTTGCTCAATTCCGAGTTTGTATGAGTGAGATATGCCCCTTCGAAGTTGGGTTGTTCAAATAAGGAAAGTCTAAACCGAATTTTGGAAGGGTATTTTAGTCTTTTCCTTTCCCAATTATTTTAATCCTTTTTAGGATTTTATTTGGGGCCTAATCAGAATTAGATCAGTTTAGTCAATTTGAAATATACGCTAGGGATTGGAGAAAGGAGAAAAGAGGAGAAAGGAGGAGAAAAGGCAAGATTCATCAAGAATGTTCAAGTTTGATTGTGGATTTCGCCAAGGATTCAATCCTACGAGGTATGTGAGATCACATAGCATTGGGTTAGCTCACCCACGTGCCCATCATGATTTATTACAGCGAATTTAAGTCTTTGAAAGTTTAGAAATTGAATTCTTGATAGGTTTGTTGAAGTTCCTTTGAGTTCTTGATTCGTTGAAATTGTTGAGGAGTTGTTTGATCCGAATTCATGTAATTAGGTGTGATTTCAAGTTGAATCTTTCATACTTTGAACATATAATCGATTTTAAGTGTTTGGGGAAAGAACCAAGTGAAATTAGAGGGTTTAGAGATGAAAAATGAAGAAGAAAAGTCAGGGAGCACCTGGGTAGGGTCCTGGGGAGCCGCCCCTCTCAGAGCCCCAAGAAAGGGTCTCTGAACTTTGACCTCTAGGGCGCCGCGCCATCCAGAGTGCCCTAAGTCACTCTCTGAATTTCAAGGGCTGGCGCCCCACCCCTCTCAGAGCTCCAGGGACGCCAGCTCTTCCCATTTTTTCCCCATCTTTCTGTACTAGTTCCTTAGCAACGTACATATGTTTTCTAGTTGATTCCAACACTCTAAGGTACATCTAAATATAATGAAATCATCCATAAACATGAGATCATGAACCTTGAATCCATAATCCAATTCAAGGGAAGTTAAGATCAAAGTCAAGAGAAGTAAGAGTCACGTCAAAAAAAGTTCTTAGAGCTTTCCAACTGTTTTAACTTTGTTTTAAGACTTAAAGTTCAAGTTGAGTAAAGAGTAAAGAGTGAAGATTGAAGTTCATTTCTTCAAAATTATATGGGGACTATGTATTTCCAAAGAGTTAAAATGTTTTCACATTCAAACAAGAAAAGGAAACCTTGATTTCCAAAGAGCCTTTGAGTTAGTTTTCAGAAAAGAGTAAACGCTTTCACAATTAAGCAAGAGAGGGAACTGTGATTTCCAAGATAGCCTTTGAGCTAAGTTTTTGAGCAATTATCTCAAATCACCGAAAGATGTATGTTTTAAATATAAGAGCTAGTGTTATATTTTGGGAGTAGTATTGAGCACCGATATAGGGGAGAGTTCAGACAACTCCCTGCCCCCATAAACCAAGTAGCCATCATGTGTAGAAAAGGGTCATACTTTTTAGATGATTCCTTAGTGCTTTTAAGCATAGACTAGTGGATCCACTTAGTAGTTCAGGTGTTATACCCTCGGCAACGTATAGGACTGTCCTGGCAGCGTGAGGCAAAACGATGTATCATCACAATAGCTCTTACGTGATGGTTGTCGGTTAGAGAAACTCCCACAGAAGTAATTATATTCTTATATACACAGTTTATTTGTATTTTTACATAAATTTTAGAGTTATAATGTATCTTTGCATACACATAGAATTGACATCCATGTTTTATAAGCTTTTCATTATATTGCACTTGTTCTATACTACTTTATATTGAAATGAGTTCAGTTAAACTGAGTTGAGTTGAGCCAGGTAAGTTCTTCAGTTCCTTTCAAGCTTATGTCTTGTTTTAGAATTCCCCTCGCATACTCATACATTCAATGTATTGATGTCATTTGGCCTGCATCTTCTTATGATGCAAAGACAGGTAACCAGGATCAGCATCCAGTGCATTGTTGATTCTCGTTGCGCTCCAGAGTTGTTGGTGAGCCTTCTTGCTTCTGGAGGACCCCTTTTATTGCTTTTAGTATCTTTAGTTCATTAGGATGTCGTGGGTCTTGTCCTAACATCCATCTCAGTTAATTTATTGCATGAGTTATATTTCTTATGTTTAAGTCTTCCGCAGAGTAAGTAAGCTAGGCAAAGGGTTCGCTTGGGGCCAACAATGGTTCTCGAGTGTCAGTCCCGCCCAGGGTTTAGGCTCGGGGCGTGACAAACTTGGTTCTAGAGTCCTAGGGAGTCTATGAAGCCGTGTCTGTAGAGTCCTAGTTATCGGTGTGAAGCGCACCACATCTATAATTAGGAGGCTGCAACATTTAGGAAATTCTTTCACTTCTTTCATACTCATTTCGTGCGTTAGAGTTTGATCTCTAAAAAGTTTCTTCTAACTCGTGCCTGCGCATGTCTTTCAGATCATGCCTCCACAAAGAGTTGTCTGAGGTCTCCGGCTAGGAGAAATGTTGAACCACAAGAACAAGGGGTACCTAATGCACCGGACCTGCAACCCCAAGAAGAGGTCACCAATGCTGAGTTTCGTGAGGCTATATGGATGTTGAGCCAAGTTGTGACCAATCAAGCTGGGCAACAGAGAGGGAATCATTAGGAAGTGGCTGATACTTCGAAGATCCGCGAGTTCTTAAGGATGAATCCTCCAGACTTCATGGGCTCAAGTGTTACGGAGGATCCAGAGAAGTTTGTTGAAGAGCTTCAGAAGGTTTTCGAAATCATGCATGTTGCTGATACTGAGAGGGTGGAACTAGCAGCATACCAGATGAAGGGGTGTTGCTAGGATATGGTTCGACCAATGGAAGAAGAACCGAGTTGAGGGAGCACCACCTGCGAGTTGGGCTTGTTTTGAGGAGGACTTCTTGGGGCGTTTCTTCCATGTTGATGTTTTTAATGATACTGCCATATGTTATTCATCAGAGAAATCAATGTATACAGTTCTATAATCAATTAATCTATTTTAACCGATCCCAAAAGCTGAAATTGGCTAATAATAGCTTTCTTAACTCTTCCATATTTGGTTTTCCCTTTATGAATTTCCTAACTATAGTAAGCTTACTGGCAAGATTAAAGAAAGTAATCTTCGACACTAAAGAAGACTGCCAACTCTCATGAATATCAACTATAGTAAAAGCTGTTGTAGATCAATAATTAGATGTGGAGCATTTTCATAATTGCTAAGTTTACTAGAACGACTAATAATAATCTTTCACCCTGAAAAGCAGGGGAACCATCCACAAGGTTTCCTCTAACATTCTCGGTGTACAAGGCAGAATCAAGTTATATAAATCCTCATTATACACGATACAACTACAATTCTAATCCTAAATGCAGCAGACAAGATGGAGAAAGAAAATAGATCATGACAAGGCTTCATCATTTTGATCCATGCACTCAGCAACAAGTACGGAATCAACTTCCACTTCCTGAAATTCAATAGTCTAAAACAAGTTAAGGTTGCATCTCTGAAAAATTTCGTAAAAAAAGTGTATAGTATGTTAGGATGTAAGCTTCCACTATCAATCAATGGACCAGGTCCCTTGACACAACAAGAACACCAATAATAAGTAAATGCAATAAAGTAAACAACACAAGCAGTTTATGTGGAAACCCTCTTGCTCAAGAGCGGTGAAAACCACGACCCGTACTCACAGATTTCAACCCAAACTCCATTTATCTCAAAAGGAGCAATGATTCAGTCTCTAAATCTTTTCCACCTCTAAGCAACAACTTTGTTGCCCACTGAATCAACTAACTCTAATTGATTCAAACTTCTTTTCAAACTAAGCAATGACTCTGTTGCCCACTAACCTAACTAACTCTAGTTGACTTAGACTTCATCCACTAGCCATAGCTAACTCTACCAATGACTCAATATTAACATTGAAATGAAACACTGATCTAATTCATTTATAGCTTATGAATAGATCTACAAAGATAAGCACTGAAGTATAAACCCTAAGACAACTAAAGACGCTAACATCTCTATCAGGTCCTGTTGTTCTTGAGGAAAATACTTTTGGAAAGGATGGTTTTTGTTGTGTTCTTGAACTTTTCAGGAATGCAAAAACTGAGGTTCTGTCTATTGAGAAGAACCTTATGTATGATAGACACAACCTCAGAAGCCACGCTATTGGCCAACAGCCCTGCCACGTTGAACGAGAGATGCGCACCTTCTCCTGCAGATCCCTACAGGTGACAGAGGTTGCAGTGTACTTTTTCCAGTTGTCCCTTTCTCGCATAGGAACATCATTCCTTTATGGGATCAGGTCCCCTTGTTAGATCCCATTGTTTGTCAAATCATCAAAACTAAAAATAACATAGTACTGCAAAAATAGTCACCTAGTATAAAAGGACGTCAACAATGAAACTGTAAGCAACACTATATTGAAACTCTTACTCAACACTGTTAATACCAATTTAGACCAATTGTCTAAAGAAAAGAATAGTACTCTTTCGGAACAGAAAAAGAAAATTTAAACAGAACTTTTCATACTTCAAATAGGCTCTAAGTTGCGAATTTATTTGTACATCACATAGACATAGTTTTAAGCCAAACTATCAATAAAATTGTGAATGCTACGTTATGCTTTCTCTATTATTTGATACGTCCTCTATTATTAAGGATGCTATGTACAGACACTCATACAAAATTGGTGAAAGGTGTAGTAGACCACATCAACTTATTTTTTGAAACATGTATATTTCAAATGATTTATTGCTTTAAAAATACAAACATTATCATAATTGACAATAGAGGACAAAGTGCATTGCACGTGTCCATAAAGTAGTAAAGTAAAAAGGAGAAATGGTTACAAGACTACGATCTATAGAAGCAAATATGATGTATGGATTCATATATATTCAATGTTATCTCGTTATCAGGGGAAAAACATATTCAATGCCTCGTCGTATATTTAATAGAAAAAGAAGTGCAAAAAGAGCATACAAGCTAAACTAAGCATAATTCTTACCAGAAATCGTAAGGGATTAACAATGCTTTCTGCATAGATTTATGTCGGGTCGCATCCCACAACATCAACAGTGTGCTCTAGCTTTCTTGTTAAACTCCCAAATATCAGTACAACTCCGGGAAGGGAAAGTAAAATGTTGCCATTGGTTGAGTGGTGAAGATGTGTAGAGAATGGGTAAGTGGTTGGAGAACCCATATGTATCCCACATTTTGAGGATATTCAATTGTGAACCGTTTCGTCCACGAAACATGTAAGCCACTAGTCTTCAAAATCCAGACATCTGAAGTAGTATCAACTAAATTAGCAGTGTAAATCAGAGAAAGCTCACTTCCACAGCTCCCAATTTGATATTAAAATTGTCTTCTCCACAAATGGGAAGCTCCAAGCTACCCCATGTCTCGTCTGCTACATCAAACGAAATGATCTTGCACACATTGAAATCACAAAAACTCGTAGATGCAGTCCAATAAATCTTCCCGTTGACAAATTTAGCCGGAAGATTTATTAGAAAGATGCCCTTAAGCTGGTCATAGAGTGTTTTCCAAGAATCTGTCCTCAAACTATAAATGTTGACTACATAACTCAGGTCGGATTCATCAACACAATTATCAATAAACAGAGCTTTGTAATCATCACGTGATTCATCAAATCCAAAACCATATTTCATATAGAAAGAGGAATCCCACGGCAAATTAAGTAGTTTCTTTGACTTGCTAATGGTGGGGTTCCATATATATATCTCCCCTTTGTAATCGTACAGACAAATTAGCCCATTGGCAGTACCCACAATGGAAGATGATAAAGCCGGAGAATCCATGTGAACAGTGGCTTGTTGTTTGTCAAACAGGTAAGGGAGGAGAGAACTAAAGTTGAAATTCCCGTTGATGCCTGGAAACAGAACTCTATGATTTGTTTAATTTGAGATGTGTATTCACGAAA
Source organism: Solanum stenotomum (assembly GCF_019186545.1). Classification (NCBI taxonomy): domain Eukaryota; kingdom Viridiplantae; phylum Streptophyta; class Magnoliopsida; order Solanales; family Solanaceae; genus Solanum; species Solanum stenotomum. The sequence continues at coordinate 42,054,596 of NC_064286.1, read as the reverse complement.
TCAGGGCTAGATATGAGTTGATGCCATGATATCGAAATGGACATACATATCAAGAAAGATTTGGGGGGGGGAGCCTTAAGAGTATGTCTGTATTGATTTCATTTGGAATTTCGGAATCTGTTGTTGTACAAGTTGGAGTGAAGATGAAATCATACCATGAGAAGAATTTGAGAAGAATGATGTGAATTGCCTGATAAATCCAATCCCAAAAAGAAACAAACGGAAACATCGCCGCCGGATGATTTTCAGTCAAGTGAAGAAGAGCAAAGCAGAAAGTGAATTGCCAGAAGGGTTTTTCTGTGAAGTGAGGTAGTAGCAGCAGAAGCAGAGCAGGCAGTGAAGTAGCACAATTTCCTAATACTGAGTGATATTTAGACCTACGCCTACGCAAAAAATTATACCCCTCCATTCATATTAGTCATTCATCTTTTCATTTACGCACCTTTTATATATATATATATATATATATATATATATATATAAGAAAACCCTAGACCCGCCTACGTGGCGCCACCACAAATCAGGAATTCCTTTTAATTTATTTTATTTCCAAAACTAGCATTTCCCTTTCATGAAAAGTTGTGATTTTTATGAAGAGTTGCGACTTTTATGAAGAGTTGCAGCTTTTATGAAAAGTTGCGACGTTTATGAAAAGTTGTGATTTTTATGAAAGGTTGTGACCTTTCCGATAAGACACAATAATCATTTGTTCACACCACCTTTTGTTGTCTATAAATAGAGGAATTTCCTCTCATTTTAAAACAAAGAAAATTTTGAACTTTTTCTTCTTCTTCTTCTAGACAATTAAATAAATGTGTACTTTGCTCATGTTGAATGACTCACTGACACAATTTTTTGGTATCAATACACTAGTGAATAAAATCGTTCTTTCCTAAGAGGATCTATTCCTTTAAATCTCGTGTACTAGGGGGAAATAATATTCTTAAGGGGACACTGTACATTCAGTGGGCTCGATTTTTTTCCATTTTGTTTCATTCTATTGTTACAGATCCTGGTATGTTTCTACAGTCATTAATTTATACTTATATTATTAATTGTTATTTTTTAGTACATGCTTTAAATTTTGTTGTTTATGTTTTTGCAATATTATTGTTATAAGTATTTGTTAGTACATATTAAATAACAAACGTTAATTGAGTATTCAAGCAAGTTTTGTCTATTGGAATTGTTGAAGGTACAATAAAAAAAACCCTTACAAATCTATAATTTGATCATCAACAACGTCATTTCTTCACATACAAGGATGAGATTTTGTGTTCTTTAGAGATTCCTCTTAGAGTGAATAACTTTGCATGCCCATATTTTTTTGTTTTTATGTTGTTGTTATCTATTTTATCACTGGATATTATAAGTACTTTAAGGATTGAAAGTTGATTGAAGTGTTAGTCAATTTTCTAGGGTATATTATTTTAAAACATGAGAACTTTTCTGGTTAGAATGATTTATTATCATCATTGGATATCTCATATTTTACTCCCTTTAATGTATGTTTTTCTCGCTGTTTTGTTGTCTCCTTAAAAGTGTATTGATTATTTTTTGTTTGGTATGTATATGATCTCACTTGGACAAAGCTTTCGTCCTTTTAATGTTTTTCGTTTTTTCCTTCTCATTCAGCTCTACTAAATATTTTTGGTGTGAGTTATGACTATTTTCAGCAAGCTTAATTTTGAAGAATATGAAACAAAACCTGCTCTAAATAAAAGTAATATCTTAAGCTACAAAAGATTTGTCTATTAACATAGATTTGTTGTCCTTTATGTCCCAAGTCATTGTTGAGCATTTGAGTTATCTAGGTTAGACTCATTTTTAATTTTTTAATGTTCAAGAATATTTCTTTAACATGAGTCTGGAATCCAACATTTTGATCTACTTGTACTTTCATAATGCAACAATTATACATACATATTTCTGAAAAAGTCTTAAAGTTGCATTGATGAAGCATCTAGAAGGGCCTTCAAAGCAACAGTTTAATGAAGAATGAATTTCTAAAAGGATCGACATTATTATTTTGTTGTTGTTTCAAATTTATTTTTCTCCTTCTATAAATTTTGTTAGAGTAACAAAGTAACAATAACGAAATGTGGTGAACGTTTGACCTCAGACAAGTAGATTGTCTCTAAAAAAATATGTATGTTGTTGTGGTGTACATTTTTAACGGTCTTAACTTATTTATAACTAATATTGATTATCAAAAACTTTTATATAATTTGTTTTTAACAAGGAGTTATTCTAACCATAAAATTATTAGTTCTATATTTTTCATAAATCATTCATTATATATTTAAAATTCTTGAGATATGTGATAATGTCAAATCATTTAATTTCTGTTGAAATGTTCTTAAAACCTACTAAATTTACTTTTTTTTTCTTATAACAGTCGATTATTGAAAAAAATTGTCCAAAAGCTTAGCAAAATTCGCGCGGCTAAATTACCTAGTCATACATAAAAAGAATAATTTCTCTAATTATCCCTTACGAAACTTCTTTAAACATTTTTTTTTGCGCGAATAAATTACTAAGCGAAAAGGTCTGATATACCCCTCAACTCTGTCATTTAGAGCTGATATTGGCTCATATATGTCCTACTATTATACAATGACGCACATATATACCATTTTCCTCTAACGGAAGGGAAAAATTAATTTTAATTTAATTTTTTAATTTTTTTTTTTGAAAAAAATATAATCCATATGTGGTATATTTGATTCTCCTCACACATATTTTTTTTTACTTTTTTGTTTCAACAACTAATTTAAATTTATTATTTTGATGGTCAAATTTATTTATTTTTCATTAATTTTCTTGTAAAATTAATATAGATGACCCATTTTTTGTTTTATTTTTATAAATACAAAAACTAAATTACAATATAGCCGCAAAAAAATAGTTTTAAATGATTTTTTTTTAAAATTAAAGTAAAAAATATAAATTTGAAACTAATTTTTTCACTTCCGTTAGATAAAGGGTATATGTGAGCTCTTTTAATAACGGTAAAGGTATATGTGAGTCATTTGTATAACGGTAAGGGTATATGTGAGTCATTTGTATAATGGTAAGAGTATATATGAGTCAATATCATAACTATAGCGTTGAGTAAGAAAGCAGCGAGATATGGACTTCTTGACTTATTTGGCTGATGATTTAGATATACATGAGGCATGTTGGACCTTTTTTTACGAAAAAAAAAAAAGTAATCTTCGGCATTAAAGCAGACAGCTGGCTTACCGAGATGAGTCCCATGTTGAATATCAATAGTAGTAGAAGCTGTTGTAGCTGCCAGAGTTGCTTGGACAGTAGCAGCAAATGTGGGCTTCAATTTGCCATTCTGATTATAGTCCTCTCTGAGATATTATTGTTATCGGTATCTTTTTTTTCTTTTGGCAAAATAATTAGGCTCTTATTAGGACAACATTGCTAACTAATGGAAAAAAATAAACACCAACTAAAAGGGAACAATACAATTAATCATTCTCTGATTCGATCCAAATGCAGGATGTTGGTTGAACCAAGTTGAAAATATTTGGACTTGAATAAGCTTTGATGCCCAAGTAATCGAAAGAGTAATATTTGCGACTGACCAAACAATAGAAAACACCCTTGTTGTTGTGAAACATTGAAAAATATATGTTGTTTTTTAGCCCTGTGCAACACATGTTTTCAAGCTTGATCTTGCCAATCTCACAAACATTGTTTTATTATTGTCTAAGCTTGTTATTCTTTCCCTCCCAACATTTCTACATTCATTTTGAACCTCCAAACCTCTACTTCCCCTTATGTTAATAGTGGTATCAGTAGGAGGGGCTTCAGATTTTTGCTGTCTGTTCTGTTTCGCAGGGCGGATGTCCTTAAAATTTTAGAATTGAACAAACAATTCTTTACGATAGGGGAGAAGCACAAAAAGGGAATTGGGGATACAACATACATAAAAAAAAAATTCTTCTTTTACACCAATGTTATAAAAGAACGAAACACTTCCAGATCAGAAAAGGAAAATGAAAACAGAACTCTTCATACTTTAACGAAATTAAAAAATACATAAACACAGCAGTTGGGTTCATTCCAATATCCATATAGTAACCCTGCTAAAACCTGCTCATACAAATTACAACATACATAAACACAGGAGTTGGGTTCATTCCGATATCCATATATTGCGGACCTGTTTCATTCTGTTACTCAACAATACTGAGTTATCTTCACATTCTAGAGACATTCAAATATCTAATTATACAACAAAAGACTTATACCAAACCAAGTTTTTAACACGATTGTAAATCTGGTAACAAGATAGTATTACAATTCTGGTACTGAATACAATAGAGAAGGCAAAACAGATCATTGTTCAACTTGGCAAGCAAAAAAGATTAGTAATGTATCATGATAAACATCAAAAACAGAAATGTGTATAGGACTCATACTATTCACAAGGTTGATCAAAATAAGTAAATTATCAAAAAACATAGAAGGTACATTGGACGCACAAGCAATGCACATTCCCAGAAATTAGTCTCTAAAAAGATGGCAGAGATTTGTGGAAAGTCTAGTAAAAGATAGCGATTGATTTCTACAGATTTTGAAGCCTATGCAGTTGTAAAAACATTGGAAAAGACGATGTGAATGAGATTTTATTTGAGCACCTGGGCTCTTATTTGGCTTGTTTTTTTTTTTTTAATTTTGGCTGATGATTTGGATATACATGACAATGAGGCTGGCTGTACCTCTATGTCCGACAAAAAAAGGTCTTATTCAAGCTTTTAATGATATTACCCTATGTTATTCATCAGAGAAATGAATGTACACTGTTCTATAATCAATTAAGCTATTTTAACCAATCTTTGCAGTTGAAATTGGCTAATTAGTAGCTTTTTTAACTCTTCCATAGTTGGTTTACCCTTTATGAATTTCCCGACTATGGCAAGCTTACTGGCAAGATTAAAGAAAGTAATCTTCGGCACTAAAAAAGACAGCCAACTCCCAGGTTGGAATATTAAAAGTAGTAGAAGCTGTCGTAGCTACCGGAGTTATTTGGACAGTAGCAGCAAATGTGGGCTTTGATGGAACAATGGTGTTTGATATGCCACCAGGGACATTGTTTTTTTTTTTTTTGCTGCACATTCTGATTGTAGTCCTTTTTGTGGATATTGTTGTTAATGGTATCAGAAGGAGAGGGTTCAGATTTTTGGTTTTAGGGGTCCGGTGAAACATAGGTGTTACCGGTGGTTTGAAGAGAACTAGTCGTTGGTTTTGGATGTGAGAGAGGGTGTCCGCGATTATTGGAAAAGCAAGGGAAGAAGCCAAAAACAAACCGAACATTGGTAGTTATGACATTTGGAGTACTTCCACAGTAAGTCACGCCAACTCTAGTCAAAACAGATTACTTGATAAAAAAGAAGTATATCATTCCGATATCCATATAGTAACCCTGCTAAAACCTGCTCATACAAATAACAACATACATAAACACTTCAATTGCTTCAATCCATGCAGTCAGCCAAGTACAGATCGATGAGTGTCCAACATTAGCTTCCACTTCCTGAAATTCAATAGCAGAAAACAAGTTATGGTTGCATCTGACAAAATTTGAACACATGACTAATAATAAAGGGCAGCATAAATGCGAGCGAATCATTTCTCCATGTAAACGGATGTTCGGTCAACTGTTTAGCAATGAAAATGAACAGACACATTCTGAAGTCCTTAACTGACATCTAACTCACCACAACTTCCATACATACACATAAGTGAAAAGTACTACATGAATAATACATTCAGCTGAAGTCCTTAACTGACATTGTCAAGAGTATGCATAGTTGGTTTTAAGGCTTGGCTACTGTCAGTACCAAATTAGGCCAACACCACCTTGACAGAGTTTTAAGCCATTACAATTATTCAATATGGTAATTGGTATAGAAATTGTCTAACCAATGGTAGTATCATTAGTGAACAATAGATAGAATGTGACCATAACTCTCTTCTTTCAGGGACAATATCAAAGCCCCTTCTCATCCCACCATCTTCTATAAGTCTATTGACGGTCTCTATTCCAAAAAGACAAAGGAGCAAAGATACAGGGTCCCTTTCGAACTTCCAGTGTGTCGAAATTTAGAGAAATAATGCTTACAAAACTACAAGCTATACAAGCAAATATTTGTATAAAATTTCTAAAAGAAAAGTGTATTGTGTATATAGCAGCAATTCACAAATTGTTGCTAAAGTGCAGAAAATATTTGTATAAAATTTCTAAAAAGAAAATGTGTATTATGTATGTAGCCACAACTCACAAATTGTTGCTAAAGGTATATAATAAATATGTGAGCTTTATTGCAATAAAAATTATTGTTGCTAAAAGCATTCCTAACTAACTTTTTGTCAATTTTTAACAACAACTAATATTGTTGGTAAAAAAGTTAATTTGTGGCAACACAAAATTTTGTTGCGAAAATTTTTATTAGCCACAACTATATAAATGTAAGGCAACAATTATTTTGGTTGCAATAAGTTAGTTTTTGGCATCAATATATTTTGTTGTTGCAAAAACTTTTCGCATCAGCGTTTATTGCAACAACTTTTATATTGTTGCCAAAAGTACTTTTTGCAACAACATCCTATATATAGCAACAAAATTAATTGTTGGGAAATGCCTTTTTTCTTGTAGTGGTATCATATTATATAGTATACGATGTTGTAAAATAGAATTAATATGACTACATTAAAGTTTTTTAGTAAATAATTATAAATTGAAAGAATAGTGGTCAAGTGCTTTTGAATGATTAATACAGATTGCCATAAAGTTAATTATTTTTTAAGACCAAAATGACCAGATTTCATTGAAACATTTCAAAATACATTCAAAATTTAAATATTGTGAGAAAGTGACATTTCTTTAGTACAATTTTTTTACTTTACTCAATTTTGGAAACAAACTTAACCAGCAAAAAAGAAAAATCATATCAATATAAAAAAAAAGTCACCAATAGCCTTTCCTCTTGAGGTTATGACTATAAATGATAGACACCATTTAAGTACAAGTTTTCTCTTAAATATTAATACTTCAAATTTGATATGTGCATGACAATAATAACTATTATCATAAATAGTGCAATATTTTATCTTTATACGTAATATATCTTTTACAAAATATTAGTACTCAATTAATATTTGAGTAAGGCTATCTTAGAGATGTAATTTTACCTAAAGTGTACTTCTATAGAAAATTTCAACACTGTTATAAGTAGATTTATGGGGGGGGNGGGGGGGGGAATTATAACATCAAAAATTAGTTCTAAAATTTTTTAGGCTGCTAGAGTGAAATGTTATTATATCAAATGATGGTTAAATAGAGAATTGAGTGTATGTCAAATATTTATCTTGACCAATTTTTCAGTAGCATAATTTAATATTAATATATGAACTACATCACCTATGTTGAAAAATATTTTATTTCTTTAAGTTTCTACCATATCTTTGTGGAATTGTAGTCTTATCTTTTTTTATGCAACATACATTTCATGTAGTTATTGTCTGATGAGAGTATCTAGTATCTTATAGAAGTTGTATTATGATATAAAATATTAAACTTTTTCAATAAAAAAAATTAATTGATGAATACAATTTAATTTATTTATTTATAGAAACTTTAATTTGATTTAAGATCATTTTGTGATCAAGCACTATTTTCTTATCTATTTTTATATAGCTTACAAGGAGTGTATCTTGAGACATAACATTTACTTAGATCAAAATGAACACAAATAACAGAAAATTCATACATAAAAAAACTCAACAAAATATAAATATTAAAAAATATATATATGGAACAATTCATAGCCAATATAGAAGGACGACAAAAATATATGTTCATGCTATATTCACTCTAGTGTTCAATTTGATTGAAATCTCTTGCCACCAACACTTTACTTTCTCCAAAAAGTATATTGAAAAATTCATAGTCAATGAAGAAGGAAGACAAAAATATATGTTCATGCTATATTAACCTTAGTGTTCCAAAATTAGGAAGAAATTCATTTGTTTGAGGTTAAAAGAATAAAAAAAGAAAAAACAAAGAAGAAATATTTTACCCCAGTCATGTGCCTTTTTTCGTATTTGTTTATTATTATTGTCTCTCCCACAACTGATCTATTTATTTTATTAGAAAAAATAATCTACAATGTGTGTATTTGTCATTGTTCACTCATTATGTGAACACTAATTATTAACTTCTATCTCAAATGAAAATACAAAAGAAATTAATTAAAAAAAAAAAAAAAAAAAAAAAAAATTTCGCGCACTATATCTAGAAGTTTTCTGTCTGAAACAAAGTTCATAGATAATTGCACATTTCTTTGTTCTCTTCTTTTCTTCTTTAATAGAAACACAATACCTAAATTTCAATACTAAGAACTTTGGTGAAACATATCAATGGATTGTGAATGAATCATGTATGAAAACTGTAAATGATCTCAAATTATCACAGAAAAGTGATCACAAAAAATTAATAAGGAGTGAATGGTTGTGATTTATGACCAAAGAAACATTAAGGTAGAAATTGTTGACACTATTTGTAGGAAATTAGTATTTTTTTAATAAATAAAATATGTAGGTTAATTAAAAGGCTATTAAGTTTCTAAAATGATATAAATAATATTGAAGTATGTGTGTGATGAAAATCGTAAGAGGATAATATAATTGTAAATCGATGAATGATTTGTTATAATTTGTTCACCAACTCTTTCTTATGTGGTATCTCCATCTTCATTGAATTTTGAACTTAATCAACTGTTGCAAATAACACTTGGATATTTTAAGAAGTAGAAAAGTAGAAAATCATAAAAAATCGAAGTTTAAAAGTGAGAGGAGACCCCTCTTTTTATAGCTAACAAATAGTACTATGAATAGGTACTTATTGTGTCTTCTTAGAAAAGTCACAACCCTTCAAAAATAGTCACTGCTCATTGAAAAAGTCATAACCCTTTGAAATAGTCACAACTCATCGGATAAGACACAACTCTTTTGTAAAATCACAACCTTTTGAAAAAGTAATAATTCATGGGAAAAGTCACAATCTTTAAGTGTAAAAATGGTATCTACTTTTAATATAATATAATATAATTAAATAAATAAAATAAATTGAGTATTTTTAATTGAGGGTATTATAGTAATTCAACATTCATGTTTGGGAGTTCATGCTTTTAAGGTAGTATAGATAGATATAGATATAGATAGATTTAGAATAATTTTAAATGTGATCTAATATGTATTATATATATTTAGAATAATTTTAAATGTGATCTAGTATTTATTATATATATAGATCAATTTTAAATGTGATATAATAACTATTATATATATTTAGAATAATTTTATAATTCAAAGTTCAAGATGAATGTTTGAAATTTTTTCCACTTTTCCCTTTTCCTTGAATGAAGTTTTGTATTTTCTAAGAGATAAATTGCACAATTTGCAAAGCTAAATTTATGACTTCACAAAGGGTAATAGTGAAAAATATGGGAGATCAAGAGTCAAATCTCTTCTCGTCTAAGCCTCAATGAGCAGATAATATCAAAGTAATCATAATAATATTTTGCGTAGAAAATAATAGAGTGACAAAGTCATGTGAATTCGCATCTAGCTCCTTTGCGATCATAGATACACGGTTAATGGATAGAAGAACTGAGTTTCATCAGCAGGCATTCCCTTGAGAAGTTTGCTTCGAAGTCGAAGACTTCCCTATTGGAGATACCACATTTATTTTACACTAAAACTTGTCATGTGGATTTGTAAGTTATAAAAACAGTCTTTCTATCTCCACGAGGTAAGAGTAAGTCTGAGTAATTTAGTCTTCAATGATGCTACATACATGGAAGAATGTTGTATACACACACTCACACGAAATTGGTGAAAGGTGTAACAGACCACATCAACTTATTACAAAATCAAAATCTATTTCCCATAAAAACTTAATAATTCAAACAAATGCTTACAAGAACTACAAGCTATACAAGAAAATATGATGTATGAATTCATATATATTTTAAACTAAGCAGAACTCTTATAGGATATTGTTAGGGGATCAACAATGCTTTCTTCATAGATTTTTGCAGTATTGCATTCCTTAACAATAGCAATGTGCTTGAATTTTTTAGTTGAACCATCAAATATCATGATTTTTTCGGGAATCAAGTGTAAAATGTCACCCTTATCTGAGTGGCGAAGGTATATAGAAAATATGAAAATGGGTGAATCAAACCCATACAACACAACATATTGAGGATATTCTATGGTGAACCGTTTCATCCATGATACATTAACTCTGCAATCTTTCAAAATCAAGACATCAGAAGTACCTGGATTACAAGTATAGAGCACAGAAAGGCCACTTTCCACAACTCCCAGTTTGATATTAAAAACTTCTTCTCCACAAATGGGAAGCTCCAAGATTCCCATGTCTCGTCTACTACATCAAAATAAATGATGTTGCACACATTGTAATCATGAATACCCGTGGATGCAGCCCAACACATCTTCCCATTGATAAATTTACTCAAATAATTTAATAGAAAGATTCCTTGAAGCTGGTCATGGAGTGTTGTCCAAGAATCAGTTCTCGAATTGTAAATATTGACAACAACCCTCGTGTTGGAAAACTCACCATTGTAAAAATTACGACAATGATCAATAAATAGGGCTTTATAATCGTTACGTGAGTCATCTTATCCAAAACCATATTTGGTATAGCGAGAGGTACCCCACGACGACTTAAGCAATTTCTTAGACTTCCTAATGGTAAGGTTCCATATATATGTATCCCTTCTGTGATTGAAAAGACAAATCAGCCCATTGACAGAACCCACAAAGAAAGGTGGTGAACAGGGAGGATCCATGTGAAATAGCTCGTGAGTGAGTTGTTGTTTGCTAAATAGAGGAGGGAGTGAACAAAATCTTATATTTTCAAAGATGCCTGGAAATAGAACTCTATGATGTTATTTTAATTTGAGATGGGTATTCACAAAATCGGGGCTAGATATGAGTTGATGCCATGATTTCGACACACACATACATTTCAAGAGAGACTTTGTGGGCAGCCTTAAGAGAATGTCTGTTATGATTTCATTTGGGAGTATCGAATCATGATTTTTAGTGAAAATGAAATGATACCATGAGAGAAGGAATTTGAATAGAATGGTCTGATGAATCCAATCCCGAAAAGCAAGAAACGGAAACATGGTAGAATATTTTTCTCTGAAGTAAGGAAGTAGCAGAACAGTGAAGTAGGATTTGAGTCTAAAATTGTGTTCTCTTAAAATGACTTTGTCTGGCTCATATATTTATATTCCTTCAACAAAATAAGATAAGAAAGAATTTAAAGAGATTCAATATGATCCACTATCTATTATGTATATATTTAGAATAATTTTAATCATGTAGAAATAGTGTTAGTATTTTTCTATTAAAGGGGTTCATCCCTCTTTGGGTCCGCCCTTGATCCGCGTATATTTAGATGTGTAATGGATAATTTCATAAATAACTTTAATGTATTTCTATATCTTATCTCTAGTTAATTTGAATGTATGAAATAGAGGGAGAATATTAATTGTTTTTCCTTAAAAAATCATAAATAATAAAGGAGATTTTATTAATTTACTATTTATGCATCAATCCAAATTGACATAATACATAAATATGTCATTTAACTTGGCCACCAAATATGGGGCTTCCTACTTCTAGAATAAATATGATTTTATGTTAAATATTTTAATTATTTTATTTTATTTAAATAAATTGTTTTTGGCGTTTGTACATAAACATAAATCCTAATTTGTATAGAAGTAGATATTTGTAGTACAATGGGATTGAGAAGTATTGCCTAAATTCTTTATTTACCAAAAAATAAACTTCCAAATATCAATAATTAGATCTGGAGCATTTCCATAATTGCTAAGTTTAATTGATACATCTAATAATACTCTTTCACCCTGAAATGAAAAGCAGGGAACAATCCACAAGTCGGAATCAGTGGTATGAATCTGTGATATAAATTTGCTTCAAATATCTAATTATACAAAATAGATATTAGCTTCAATCCATGTATTCAGTGTTCAGCATTAGTTTCCACTTCCTGAAATACAATAGTACAAAACAAGTTAAACGTTGCATCTCTCAGTAGTAAAAGAAAATCAAATTAAACGGTAATAATTTAATTACATATAGGGTGAATTAGAAGTTCAGCAGTAGTACTTTAATGCTTTACATTCAACTAACCAAAAATGAGTCCACATGTATATTGTTAAAGATTTATTGCTTTAGAACATAAACACTATAATAGAGGATTACGCGCAATGCACGTGTCCAGAAACTAGTATAATATAAGGAGAAATACTTATTCAATGTCTCGTCCAATATTTGACAGAAAAAGAAGTGCAAAAAGAGCATACCAGCTAAACTAAGCAGAATTCTTGCCAGATAACAATGCTTTCTGTGTAGGTTTCTACAGGATTGCATCCCTCAACATCAACAGCGGGCTCTAGTATTTTAGTTAATTACTTTCAATTATATATATTTTATTATTTCAATTGGATCTTCATCTCTATTTTACTGTTTAATTTAATTACTAACTCTCCCTGTGCATATTTATTTGTCGACTCCTAACAAATCATTTACTATATCACTCCTAGACTATTGATAATGTTAGCTATGGAACACAATAGTGATGATTCTGAAATTGAGAGCTACAGAGTTGAGTAAGAAAGCAGCGAGACATGGACAATGTGGCTGGTTATACCATATGCTATTCATCAGAGAAATCAATGTACACAGTTCTATAATCAATTAAGCTATTTTAACCGATCCCAATAGCTGAAATTAGCTAATAAATAGATTTCTTAACTCTTCCATATATGGTTTTCCCTTTATGAATTTCCCGACTATGGTAAGTTTACTGTAAGATTAAAGAAAGTAATCTTGGCATTAAAGAAGACAGCCAGTTCCCATGTTGAATATCAATAGTATTAGAAGCTGTTGTAGATCAATAATTAGATCTGGAGCATTTTCATAGTTACGAAGTTTATTAGAACAAGTCATGATTCGAGACTACCCTTAGTCATAACACACGATGCCCATAGAGTCATAAGTGACCCAAACTTTTAGATGAGATGGTCACACCTCAACAGAATTGTAAAATACAAAGAGAATGGAGCAATCTTACTTCATCTATTAATCCAAAAGGAGATCTATTTGTAGGTGTACATATAATCTATCTAAGGAAAACAGATAATCTATCTAAGGAAAACAAAATCAGAAAATCCCTAAATATCTCTATCTATGATTGTGCTATGTATTCTATAGGAAAATATGTCTATGTACATTCTAACACTCCCCCTCAAGTTGGAGCATAGATATTAATCATGCCCAACTTGTTACAAAGATATCCCACCCGAGTTCCAATTAAAGCCTTCGTAAATTTATCACCATATCACCCAATTGCTCTCCTGTCTTTACATATCCAGTAGAAATCATGTTCTCTTGAATCTTTTCACGAACAAAGTGACAGTCAACCTCAATGTGTTTCGTCCATTCATGGTACACTGGATTTGAGGCAATGTGTAGAGCTGCCTGATTATCACACCAAAGTTTTGCTGGAGACAAAGGGTTCAAACCGATCTCAACTAAAAGGTGATGAATCCATAGTATTTCACATGTGGATTGAGCCATAGCTCTATACTCAGATTCTGCACTAGATAGAGATACAACAGTTTGTTTCTTACTCCTCCAAGATACCAAATTTCCACCAATAAAAACGCAATAGCCAGTAGTAGATCTTCTATCAATTCTTGATCCAGCCCAATCAGCATCTGCAAAACACTCAATACGAGTATGTCTGTGGTCGCTATACAAAATGCCAAGGCCAGGTGCTCCTTTCAAGTAGCACAAGATTTGTTCCAAGGCTGCCCAATGTTTGATTGTCGGTGCAGACATAAATTGACTAACACTACTGACTGCATATGCAATATCTGGACGGGTCACTGTGAGGTAGTTCAATTTCCCAACCAATTTCCTATATCTTTCTAGATCATCAAGAGGATCACCATCATCCTTAGTAAGATGAACATTAGGAACCATTGGTGTGCAACATGGTTTGGCTCCCAATTTTCCAGTTTCTGCAAGTAGATCAAGTACATACTTTCTTTGGGACAAGAAAATTCCTTTCTTGCTTCTTGCTATTTCGACACCCAAGAAGTATTTCAGTTGCCCCAAATCTTTGGTATGAAATTTGGCATGTAAAAACTCTTTCAGAGAAGAAATTCCTGCACAATCATCTCCTGTAATAACAATATCGACAACATAAACAACTAAAAGAATAATACCAACTGTTGACTGTCTATAGAAAACTGAGTGATCGCACTTGCTCTTCTTCAATCCAAATTCCTGAACTACATCGCTAAATTTTCCAAACCAAGCACGAGGACTTTGCTTTAGACCATATAGAGATTTTCTCAGATGACAAACTTTCCCATACTCCCCCTGAGCAACAAATCCAGGTGGTTGCTCCATATACACTTCTTCATTGAGATCACCATGAAGAAATGCATTTTTGATATCCAACTGATGTAAGGGCCAATGCTTAGAAGCAGCCAAGGAAATAAACAAGCGAACAGAGGTGAGCTTGGCTACCGGGGAGAAGGTGTCAGAATAATCTACACCATAAGTCTGGGCATAGCCTTTAGCCACAAGTCTGGCCTTAAGTCTTGCAACAGAGCCATCAGGATTAACTTTGACCGCGAAGATCCATTTGCATCCAACTGCTTTCTTTCCTTTGGGTAAATCTACCAAATCCCAAGTGTGATTTTCATCTAAAGCATGTATCTCCTCAAGCATTGCATCATGCCATCCAGGATGGTTCAAGGCATCCTTCACTGTTTTGGGAATAGAGATAGAGTCTAGAGAGGCAAGATTTTCTGGAGGATCAAGTGGAGTAACATCTGATGATAAAGGAATTGTATCAACGATTTCCCGCCTCCTCGAGTAAACTTGAACAATTGGCTGTCTTGCTGGCGCAGATACAATAGGGGTTGATGGCACAATAGTGGATCGGTGCTCAACATAAGGACTAGGATAGGGAACAACATCTTCTGACTTTTCTATCACAACACGAGTAACCTGGTAGACTAACCACTCTTCTTCCTCCCCCTGACTTGTAGAATTGGGAGGTGCATAGAAGAATGGTGTAGTCTCAGAAAATACCACATCAATTGACACCAAATATCTACCAAGCGCAGTAGAATAACACCGATATCCCTTTTGAAGGCGAGAATAACCCAAGAAAACACACTTCAATGTCTTGGGGTCCAACTTTGTAACAGATGGTCGAACGTCTCGAACATAACATGTGCTTCCAAATACCTTAGGTTCCACTGGAAATAGTGATTTATTTGGAAAAAGAACATTATAAGGCACATTACCAGCAAGCACAGTTGATGGCATGCGATTTATCAAAAAACAAGCAGTAGAGACCGCATCAGCCCAAAATTGTTTAAGAACCTTCATTTGGAACAAAAGCACTTGACCTGTCTCTAGTAGATGACTATTCTTCCTCTCAGCAACTCCATTTTGAGAGGGTGTATCAACACGAGGACTGATGGAGAATACCGTGTTGTCTCATGTATGATCTAAATACTTCTGACATATATTCTTTAGCATTATCGCTCCTTAGAATACGAATTGAGGCATTGAATTGAGTTTTGATTTCAGCACAAAAGGCAAAAAAATGAGTAAACACTTCAGATCGACTCTTCATAAAGTAAATCCAAGTCATTCGAGAAAAATCATCTACAAAAGTGACAAAATATTTATGCCCTGTTTTAGAAACAACTGGACATGGTCCCCATACATCAGAATGAACTAACTCAAAAGCTGATGTAACTCGATTATTAATCCTTGGACCTAACGAGATACGATGGTGTTTTGAAAATCGACATGACTCACAGTCCAAGGAAGAAATATTCTGAAATTGTGGACAAAGCTTCTTCAATAGAGGTAGAGAAGGATGTCCTAATCGACAATGTGCTTCAAATGGAGATACAACACTAGAGCAGGCAATAGATCGAGACTCCCATTCATCGAGGATGTAGAGATCATCATATAAATGTCCTTTTCCAATTACCTGATTCGTTGTAAGATCACGAAATAGACAGTGATCGGGAAAGAACGAGATATAACAATTAAGGTCTCTGGTAAGTTTACTGACAGATATCAAATTGAAAGCCAATTTTGGTAGACTTAACACAGATGACAAGGTAATAGAGAAGGTTGGTTTAACAGCTCCAGACCCAACACTGTTACAAGTTGAACCGTCGGCTACAGTAACGGGAGATGGTGTTTTGTGTGGTTGAAAGCTTGAAAAGATATTAGGATTACCTGTCATGTGATTTGTAGCACCTGAATCAATAACCCATTTATTTGAAGCGGTAACAAGACATACTTTATCGGACTTAGCAAAAGCAGTAACTGAAGTGGATTTTTGATTTCGAGAGAAATTAGCAAACTCCTCAACCGAAACCAAATTCATTTTGTCAGATGATGGACTAGAAGCACCAAGAACTTCAGACCTTTGAGTTACCAAATTATGATCAGTCATTGGTCCAATTAAATACTCAATATAACAAAAATAAATTGAGAGATGAAACCAACAAAATGCTACGAAGGAGAAATATCCCAACAGATTTCCAGATGTTCAAGAGTCAATAGAGCTTGGTTGATCCAATCAAACTAATTCTTCACTTAGAGTAAACAATCAATCAAGCCAGAGAGAGGAAGATTCGACCAAAATTTTAGCAGTAATTTAACACCAAAGTCAGCAAATACACGTCAATCGATTTTACCCAAGGAAAACAAAGTTAAAGGAACCTGGAATGCTAGGAAATCAACCCAACTTAGGTCTGTTGAACAAAAGACCACAAAATCTGACCGGAAATATTGTGATGATACTGGAAATAAAAAATCTGATCTGATTCAGATTTTACACACGCCCCACGTGCCTCGTATGCAAAAGTTGCCTGAATAGTTCGCCGGAGCTTGAGCTTCACACTCTTCCCTGCCAGCCACCGGATTCTGGTTCTTACAGATCGGGTGAGGTGGTCCTCCCTAGGTTGGCTGTGAGATTGGAATATCAAGTTCCAAGTACCTCCCAGTAGCAACGTGACCAACCAAGTCACTTACGGATAATTTTCTGAACTGGCCGACTCCAGTGATTCGAAAAGACCAAAAAAAAGAAACAGAAAGAAACTCCGCTCTGATACCATGTAAAATACAAAGAGAATGGAGCAATCTTACTTCATCTATTAATCCAAAAGGAGATCTATTTGTAGGTGTACATATAATCTATCTAAGGAAAACATATAATCTATCTAAGGAAAACAAAATCAGAAAATCCCTAAATATCTCTATCTATGATTGTGCTATGTAAAATCTTCCTGAGTAGAACACTAGGTTGCTAATGGAAACCACCCCCGAAACCAGGGTTCAAATCCAGCTAAAGCCCTTTCGAGGTAAACCTTTCCACCGTATATTCTTTGCTTCCCCGAACACCTTCAGATCTCCACTGGCATGAAATTGCATATGTGAGCCAAAGGGAATAAGCGTGTCAGATCCTATACAATCCATATGTACAAAATGGGGAAGTGATCCCTTTTTTTTGGCTCATATTCACATGTTCATGTTCAGTCATCTGGCAGCGATTATGACACTCTCTCAGAAAATTTTGGAGGTCAGTTGTTTTTTGCTGGAGAGGCAACGATTCGACAATATGCAGCCACCATGATGGAGCCTATTTGAGTGGCTTAAGAGAAGTTTCTCACATTTCCCAATCCATGAAAGCGAGGCAAAACAATCCAAAGAAAATTGTATGTTGTCCACAAAAAATTGTTAACAGGGTTGACACTATAAACGCATCGACGGAATGAGAACTTCTTACTTTCATTCTGATATTAGTCTCCACAGTATATATATCTTTGCAGAATTTTTTTGTACAAATTTGTGGTCATCCAATGATCTATATTGCTTGTAACAAGGGAAGCTATTGCTCGTTGCTCCAGTGCTTCCCATTAATGAATTTACATGGCCTGAAATTTCTCTGAGGTACATGCTAATTAGCATTGTTACGTTATTCATGGAATTTAACCTTGATTCTGCAGAAATTGCTTGCAAAGAAAGCGGTAGCTGAATGTTTCATTGATTACAAGATGATTATGGCATGTGGGCCAATTTGTGGCTCGCTTGATATAACTAGTTAAGTGTACGTGTTTTACATTGCTTATCACATTAATTAATAGTACTAATATATATATATATATATATATATATATATATATATATATAAGAACAAATTGTTACCAAACACAATATTAATCTAATATATGAATAATCTACTTCTTAACCAACCACAAAATGACCCCTTAGTATAATAAATAAACTTTATTTGAGATATTTATTTTGGATGTGCCGCCTTTTCATATTTTGAATTCTTTATTACATATGGGAACACTCTTAAAGAGACCTCTCAAGGTTATTTTCTAAAGACTCTCCTCTTTTACATTGTCTCTAGAGCTGGAATAGATCCACCTGAATGGGCAAGGAAAATATCAGTGCACTCCATTAGTAAGGAATAAATTTAGAAGGAAAATGCATCATGACCAACCAAGGTGAATAGTTCTAGCTCTGTGCCTGATATCATTATGAAACAATGTCGGTGTTGTAATGTTGTAATGATAATTTTGATGATTCACAAACCTATTGAAGGGACCTGGTACCTATGATGGACATTTTTCAAAGTCAACAATCCAACTATATATAAAGGGCCATTTATTTTATTTAGACCTGATATGCATGTGCAAAGCACATACACTTAAACTAGTTATATTAAGAGAACCACAAATTGGCCCACCATCACATTGTAATCAATGAAAACTCTACCAATTTCTTTGTAAGCAATTTCTGCAGACGTAAGGCTAAATTCCATGGATAACGTAACAATGCTAATTAGCATGTACCTCAGAGCAATTTCAGGCCATGTAACTTCATTAATGGGAAGAATATCAAGCATAGTTTTCTTAAGAGTAGCTAAATTGTCAGGATCTTTGAGCACGGAGGAAGCTGTTGTATAATTTCTTACTCTAACCCCTTCACAAGAAATTTTTTACTTGGAATTGTTGTGAAATAATCTTGGAAAATTGAGAGGGGACCCTAAGTAAGAGAACTTGCACAATCAACCAACTCCGATCCACACGATCAACTCTTGTTCATCCATTTTATATACATCATGTCATGAGTAGAGCAGAATATATAGTATTACACTTTTTTTCTTGTAAGCATCAATGCAGAAGACTGTGGGAAACCATATTTTCCCACCCAGATGATGGTGATCTCCCTTTCTCAACCCGTGAACTCCCCTTTACTATCTCCTATACTTTCTGAGTGGAACACTAGGTTGCTAATGGAAACCACCCCGAAACCAGGGTTCAAATCCAGCTAAAGCCCTTTCGGAGTAAACCTTTCCACCGTGTATTCTTTGCTTCCCCGAACACCTTCAAATCTCCACTAGCATGAAATTGCATATATGAGCCAACGAGAATAAGTGTGTCTGATCCTATACAATCTATATGTGCAAAATGGGGAAGTGATCCCTTTTCGTTTGGCTCATATTCACATGTTTGTGTTCAATCATCTGGCAGTGATTATGACATACTTACAAAAAATCTTGGAGGTCGGTTGTTTTTTTCGTGGATAGGCTACTATTCAACAACATGCAGCCACCATGCATGGAGACTATTTGAGTGGCTTAAGAGAAACTTCTCACATTTCCCAATTCATGAAAGTGAGACGAAACAATCCAAGGAAAACTGTATCAAAGAATGTTGGACCAAGCAATGATGTATTGGAAGAGTTGTTCAACAAGCCAGATCTAGCATTCGGGAAGTTCTTATTTGTATTTGATCCCCTCACTTGTGATTCTAAATCTTTAGGACTCATGATAGTTACTTTTGGAAAACCATGAATTTAATACATAAAAGGCAGAATATACCAAGAAGTTGTTGTATAATTTCTTTCTCTAACCACTTCATTAGCAACCTAGTGTTCCACTCAGAAACATCATTTTGTTGAGGTGTGTGACCATCTCATTTCATTTTTATTCATTTTAGAGATTCATTAGCAACCTTCTTTTTTTAAAAATGGTTGAGGCATATTATAAGCCTCTTCTGTATTAAATTCATGGTTGGATTCTCCAAAAGTAACTTTCATGTGTCCTAAAGATTTAGAATCACTAGTGACGGGATCAAATACAAATAAGAACTTCCCAAATGCTAGATCTAGCTTTTTGAACAACTCTTCCAATACATCATTGCTTGGTCCAACATTCTTTGAGACAGTTTTCCTTGGATCGATTTGCCTCGCTTTCATGGATTGGGAAATGTGAGAATCTTCTCTTAAGCCACTCATATAGGCACCAGGTGGCTGGATGTTGTCGAACTGTAGCCTCTCCAACAAAAAACAACCGACCTCCAAGATTTTTTGCGAGTATATATGTCATAATCATTGCCAGATGACTGAACAAAAACATGTGAATATGAGCCAAACGAAAAGGGATCACTTCGCCATTTTATACATATGGATTGTATAGGATCAGGAACGCTTATTCCCTTTGGCTCATATATGCAATTTCATGTCAGTGGAGATCTGAAGGTGTTCGGGGAAGCAAAGAAAACACGGTAGAAAGGTTTACTCCGAAAGGGTTTTAGCTAGATTTGAATCCTGATTTCGGGGGTGGTTTCCATTAGCAACCTAGTGTTCCACTCAGAAAGTATAGGGGATAGCATATGGGGAGTTCGCGCGTTGAGGAAGGGAGATCACCATCATCTGGGTGGGAAAATATGGTTTCCCAGACTCTTCTGCATTGATGCTTATAAGAAAAAAGGTGTAATCCTATTTTGCTCTACTCATGACATGATGTATATAAAATGGATGAACAAGTGTCGACCGAGTGGAGTTGGTTGATTGTCCAAGTTCTCTTACTTAGGTGCCCGTCTCAATTTTCCAAGATTATTTCACAACAATTCCAAGTAAAAAATTTATTGTGAAGGGGTTAGAGCAATAAATTATACAACAGCTTCCTGCGTGCTCAAGAAGTCGATTTATACATAGAATGTTCGAGAAAAAGTAAGAAAAATTATTTTTAACTGCACATGTGTAGTACATATATAATAATGTAAAACTTTGTATAAACTTGTATATTGAATGTGTAACAACACAAAAGAGAAGAAAAATAAATAAAGACGCAAGACCAAAACTATCATGACATTAGCTACTTGCACCACATTCTTTATGATAGAGGGAGACTAAACTTCCTTTCCGAAACTAAAGAATTGAATTACATGACATTTGATAACTGCACCAAATTCTTACTATAGAAGAAGGCTAGTTTTTAGAGTGGATTCATTTTCTAAACTAAAGAAATGAATTACCTTCACCCATATCATTTCAGTTTGTATCAAAATACGAACAAACATTATAGGTTTGTCTAAAAGGGAAGTACTGCTAGTCTTTTACTACTACTACACTGTAAAAAAAGGAAACAAACATATAAAAAACCTGTAGCATATCAAGGCTAGTTGTCTTAAGAGTAGCTAAATTGTCCGGATCTTTTTTCCAGCATTTCCTGGATATGTAGATCCAAGTATTGGTGCAGGAAAAAAGATTTCGACACTTAGCTACTCTTAAGAAAACTAGCCTTACGTGAGCATTAAGGCCATGTAACTTCATTAATGGGTAGCATATCAAATCTAGTTTTCTTAAGAGTAGACTTGATATGCTTCCAAAGTAGATACTGAAGTTAGAAATTGCTCTGACGTACATGTTAATTAGCATTGTTACGTTATTCATGAAATTTAACCTTGAGACTGCAGAAATTACTTGCAAAGAAAGCGGTAGAGTGTTTCATTGATTACAATGTGATGGTGGGCCAATTGGTGGCTCTCTTAATATAACTAGTTAAATGTACGTATTTTGTACTTGTATATATTATTATTAAATTTCTACATACTAAAAAGTTGAGTTGTAAAATAGAAAATGTTGAAATTAACAATAGTAGTTTTACCATTTATATTTTATTCAGTAAATAAAAAAAAATACTATGAAAAAGAACATTAAATAGATGATATACTCGAGTATTTTTTGTTATCATTCATTTGCAGTTTCTCATTCTCTTTTCTTCTCGTGTTGAATTGTGCAACTTTCTTCCTGTGATAACATCAATCTTTGTAAATTGGTTCTTAAAAAGCAAATTCAAATTTTAATTCTGAAAGTGTTTTTACATAATAATGGAGAATGACTCTTCATATTCAACTTTTAATTTTAAAAAATTATGGGTATGAGTAATAATTAACATTCAATAATTAGGCGGAAGAATGTATCACATTCTCATAAATAATATCTCTAAGGCAAAAGTAGACATTCTAATTTGGACAATTACTCCTTAATTACTTATGGGTCCAGCCAATAACCTGGAGACTGGAGTTTCACAATTTTCAGTCATAGTTAAAATTTTAGATCAACAATAAATAGCTTCTCATAATAGTATATTTATACTAAAGTACAACACTCTATCGAGAGCCAAATAAGCATATCAAATTAACTGATTAATCTTTAATTATGAACTTCGTCAATAATTAACAAATATAGTAGAACATGAATTGTATATCACTAATTTCTTCATGTAGGACACAAGATATTCTAATAGAAAAACAAAATCGTAAAAAAACATATCAAATATATATAAAAAAAGATATATAAAATGCTTAGGTTTGACAAGGAGGACCGGATAAAAACAAAAGGAAATTACTGCACAAACAAAATGATGATGAGCAAGATTAATATTTTGCATGATAATATCTCATCCTCCACTTATCATTTACATGAAAGACCATGCTAGGCTTTTTATAGCAGTAGCTAGAATGAACTTTGAGTAAATAAAATTAATTTGCATTAAATTAGTTCAATGATTTTAGTCCATATCAAATTTATTTAATGGAAAAACTCTTTAAATACTCTTGATTTTTACGGCAAAAGAGAAATTGATTATTAATGTGAATTTGATTCATGTACCGATTTAAATGAGTCATTTACTAAATTGTTCAACACAAATCCTTTAAAATCTTGATTTTATATTGCGATGGAAAAATTTTGATTAATGTAAACATCTTGGTTTTCTTCTACAATCTTCCATTAACACGGGAAACGACTTTTATTGCATTAACACGAGAGACGACCTTTCATTGTAGTAATTACTATTTGAGTCTCACATTTTTTTTAATTTGATATATATAATAAATTAAGAAGACAACTTCTTGAAGGATATGTAATTCAATATTTGTTACATTTGAGGATATTACAAATGAAGATGCTTAAGTAATGCAAGAATATAAAATCATATCATATATATATATATATATATTATTATTATTAAAAGTGAAAAGAATCTAAGTCAAAAATTGAATTACGAAAATATCCCTTACCTATTAATTTATTTTCTTAGAATCATTTAAAAAAATATTTTTCCATTTAAAACCAACTTCATAACTACACCTCTTCATTTTCCTAACTTATCATCATATTATCATAAATAAATAATAAATAATAAATAATAAAAAAATTATCAAAAGTGGAAAACTCCAAAATTTAAAGTTGGATTGTCAATTTACCCTTATACTAAATAAAAAAGTTATAAACTATTTTATTAATTAAATATTAAATAGTAATCATAAATTAACTTCACATAAAAAAAAGAGAGAAATAAAAATTCTATTAAATTAGTAAATAGTAAGTATATTTATAAGTGGAACCAAAATATTTTAAAAATTGAATTATCAAAATATCCATAAAATATTGAATGACATTAATATCCTTCAATCAAATATTATTCCTACAATAATATTGTACAAGAATATAAATAAAGACTTAGTTCAATGCATTAGGCTATTGAATATATACACGAAAATACCAATTAATATTTTGCAATTTATTTAACTCCTAATATATATATAAAAAAAAGTAAGTCTATCTTCTAATCAATATAAATAATAATATAATAAATGAATGAACTAGATAAATTAAAAGACATGGAGTTATGTGTATTCAATTTCTGTAAACATTTTATCTTCCGATTCCTAATGCAAAAATTTAAAAATCTCTTTGTATTAATAAGCATATGGAAAATTGGAAAAGTTGTTTGGTATATTCAATATGGAGTAAATTCTTTTGATCAATTCAATACAATACATTTATTTGCTAAATGCTATATGTTGTGTATATATAGTGAAAAATCACAAGACAACTATCCCAATTCATCAAATTATTAGATTATCAATCCTACTTTGTCTAGGCGACATTTTCTCATACTTATTTTGTGTTTGTGTCTCTCTTTTCTACTTCTGTTTATGTTCTCTGTTTTTTCTATTCACATTATAAGTTATTGTCTTAAATTCGACTTATTTATGATTAGTTGAAAATTCATCTTACTTGGGTAGGTAAACGTGTGTATCATAGTTATAATTTCACCTCTTGTAACATAGAAATTCGTCATGCAAATATCAAATCAAGTAAGATTACTTATTTAAAAATAATAATAACTTCTTGGAGTATCATGACATTGTATATTCTTGTTTGTATAAATTTTGGTTAGGAATCAATTTACATAATTTAATTAATATTTTTTTTGTTAAATTCACAGATGATAGAACTAATAATTTTGAATTAGGCAAAGGGTACACGTACCTATATTAATTATGATTTATATACATCGATTAGATATTTTAGCAATTATCATTTTTATCACTAATAATAACTATTTTTTTTGTAGGTGTACACCACAAAATTGACAATGATCCACTAGCTATCATAAGAATAATAAATGTTGATCGAATTTATGTGCAATTTTAACAAAACACAATTCACATTCAATAACAACTTCTTGACATATATATGATTATAAAAAGGTGGAGGCTACAATTTCTTAGAAAAAAGGCAAAAATTAACATGAAATATTTTGAACCAATAAAAGACACATTAATTATGTGTTGTGAAATATTAAAAAAACTTTTATCAAGTTGAATACTTGATATATTTAAAAAAATTACGTAATTAAAATTGTTTGAATAGTACTTTTGAAATTCATTTGATAGCAATATTTCAGCATGATTTACCTTCTACTGATAATAATCTTGGTTGAATAGGCTCACCATTCATTGGTTTGAACTTGCATATTTTCTCTTCAATTACTATGCAACTTATCACACAATGATCATCTACTAGCCATCTTAAGAAAGACATAGATTGATCAAATTTCCATATAACAATTTGTTCACCAACTCTTTCTTGTGTGGTACCTCCAATTTCTTTGAATTATGAACTTAATCAACGGTTGCAAATAACACTTGAGGATATTTTAAGAAGAAGAATAGTAGAAAACCTTAAAAAAATCGTAGTTTAAAAGTGAGAGAAAACCTCCCTATTTATAGCTAAAAAATAGTAGTATGATAGGTACTGATTGTGCCTTATTAGAAAAGTCACAACCCTTCGGAAAAGTCACTGCTCATCGGAAAAGTCATAACCCTTTGAAAATGTCACAACTCATCGGGTTAGACACAACTCTTTGGTGAAGTCACAACCCTCTAAAAAAATCACAATTCTTTGAAAAGTAGCAATTCATCGAAAAAGTCACAATCCTTCAGTGTGAAAAGGTATCTACTTTTAATAAAACATAATTAAATTAAATAAATAAAATAAATTGAGTATTTTAATTGGGGTATTATAGTAATTTAACATTTATGTTTGTGAGTATAGATTAAGGTAGTATAGAAAGATAGATAGAACACTACTAAAAAAACAGTGAATACCGACCTACAAATACTGACCTCCGGAGGTCGGTATTCCTTGAAATACCGACCTAAAACCGACATTCCAACTTAGGTCGAAAAAAGCTTGGTCGCTATTCAAAACCGACCTCTGGAGGTCGGTATTTACTGACCTCTTTTTATTTTATGTCAAAAAATTCATATATTATTATTTCCGACTTCCTGAGGTCAGAATTGGAATACCGACATCCAGAGGTCGGTATTTTTATTTTTGTAATGTTGAAATTCTGACCTCCAAAGGTCGGTATTTTTATTTTTGTAATGTTGAAATTCTGACCTCCGGAGGTCGGTAATTTTATTTCTGTATTTTTAAAATTCCGACCTCCGGAGGTCGGTATTTTTATTTTTGTATTTTAAAACTTCCGACCTTCGGAGGTCGGTAATTTTATTTTTGTAATGTTGAAATTCCGACCTCCGGAGGTTGGTATTTTTATTTTTTGTAATGTTGATATTCTAACCTCCGGAGGTCGGTATTTTTATTTCTGTATTTGTAAAATTCCAACCTCCGGAGGTCGGTATTTTTATTTTTGTATTTGTAAAATTCCGACCTCCGTAGGTCGGTATTTTTATTTTTGTAATGTTGAAATTCCGACCTCCGAAGGTCGGTATTGTTATTTTTGTAATGTTGAAATTCCGACCTCCGGATGTCGGTTTTTATTTTTGTAATGTTGAAATTCCGACCTCCGGAGGTCGGTATTTTTATTTTTGTAATGTTGAAATTCCGACCTCCGGAGGTCAGTATTTTTATTTTTAAATTTTTGAAATTCTGACCTCTGGAGGTCGGTTTTCTGCTACAAAACAGGCAGCAAATTGCTGCAATTTTTAGTTGCCCACCGACCTCCGAATGTCGCTTTTAAAAGTAATTCGATGAAATAAAAATACCGACCTCCGGATGTCGCTTTAATTAATAGTAATTAGATGAAATAAAAATACCGACCTCATGAGGTCGGTATTTTAATTACATACTATTTAATTTTACCGACATTCGGAAGTCGGTATTATAAAATATTTAATTGATAAAAAATTCCGACCTTAGGAGGTCGGAATTTTTAATGAATTACAATAAATACCGACCTCTTGATGTCGATATTATTTTCTCAATTAAATTTAAAAAATACCGACCTCATGAGGTCAGTATTTTATATTAATTTATTTTTACTATTTAATTTTACCGACATACGGAAGTCGGTATTATAATTTTTTTTGTTTTTTATTTTACACAAAACCTATTGAGAAAAAAATAAAATATTGTTATTTATTTATTTGTTTAATACCGACCTCTTGATGTCGATATTATTTTCTCAATTAAATATAAAAAATACCGACCTCATTTTGTCGGTATTTTTAGTGTAATTCATTTTTCCGGGAAAAATTCCGACCTCCAAAGGTCGAAATTTGGTTTTCCCGCTTTATTTTGCATAAAAACCGACTACTTGTAAATACCGACCTCTATTTGAGGTCGGAAATTTTTAGGTCGGTATTCACTGTTTTTTTAGTAGTGGAAGATAGATATATATAGATGCATGTTATTTATTTGGGAGAATTAAAGATTGATAATTATAAAAAAAAAAAAGTTACATAATTCGTTAGCTCTCTAGATCATTTTTTAAAAATTTTGTTGGCATATTAATCTTTTGACTAAGTTGTGAAAAACAAAGATGGAAAAGCTATATATTCTATTTTTTGTTCTTACTTTTACCTCTCCTTCCATGATAATATAGTTGTTGCATCCTTCTTTTCTAGATTAGTTCTTCCAGAGATTTATTCCTCAATAATTGCAAGCTCGTTCGCGAACTCTCCTATACAGCTCCGGTACGTTTAAGTATGTAAGAGAACGTAAAAAGTGTGTTTGCGATGGGGTGGATAAAATGGATACATCATGATATATGATATATATAGTGTTTGTACTGACTATTGTCAGCTCATTATCCAGCTTGGAAGACCAAATCTCAAGTGATATCTTGAGAAATTCATCGCATGATAGTGAAAGTAACATGACTGACTAGGATGAAACTGAAATTTTAAAGGCTCTAGATCAACAGATTCCCAACCCTGATGTAGCTGATATTTTAATAAATGCTAGTGCCAGTGTTTTGCGTGAGCCGTGCCTTAGTCCTGGAAGAGATATTAGTCGTCTAGTGGACATCATGAATGTTGTGGAAGTGGCATTGGGGATAGAGACAAATGGAATAAGACACTATGCCTAGGAGGTCTAGGTGTCTTACTCCATTTATTTCCATCTCCAGTGCTACTTCCGCGAAATTCATGATGTCGACTAGATTACCTATCAATACCTCTTTAGGACTAGGCATGGCTCACACGAAATACTGGTGTTAGCATTTATCAAAAACATCACCTATATCAGGAGAAGCAAGTTGTTGATCGATTTGAAATTTTTGAAATTTCGGATTCACCCTCATCAGTTGTGTCACTCACTATCATGTGATGAATTTTGCAAAATATCCTGAGCTTCCAAAGAAGCACCAGTCTGGAAAAGAAGGATCGAAAAACTTCTTTTTTTAAGAATGAGAGAGGAAATATTTGATATTTGTGAGTGAAAATAAGCTTAACAAGAGTGGATATTTATACTAGTTTAGAGAGATCAAGTGATCAACACATTTGAAATTTTTCCAAATATGTTCAACAAGTGATCAATTTCCCTTTTTTGTTTTATCATAATCATGTACAATATTTATTCTTCTTATTTAGGCTCACTTTTAAAATTAAACCAAAGGATATGATAACTAGAGTTATAAATGTAGTTATTCCTATAATAATGTAATTAAGAAATGCACTATTATGAAACAAATCAAACATTTGTTAAAAAGATTGGGAGAAGTTTAGGTACACGTTTGGCCAGGTAATTTGAAGTCAAATTTAAAAATCTAATACGTAGACAACTTCTTACTTTGCAGTTTGCAACAAATTTTACTTAGACACTTAAATTACAATTTATTTCAATTAAGTATCTGAACGCACTATAAAGTATTTTTATAAGACACTTCTAATTCAAATTTAGAAAAAACTTTTGCGCGTAATCTTAAATGATGATAATTATCACGTAAATAAGTTAACCGGTTAAAATATGTTATTTTCTTCAATTATACACATCTTCCACAACCGGAACATGTCTGACGTTATTCTACTTATTAAGTCTAATTCATATAATTATGAGGTGCTATTTTGAAATAATTAGTTAATGTGTCTACGGAACGAACATTTTAGACCATGCGCCAAAAAAGTCTCAATACTAGATCCGAAAGTGCATGATAGGAATACTCTATAATATTCAAATATATCAATTGATACAAACTGTAGTTTGAATGTCTAAATAAAATTTATCGCTAAAGTCAAATGGCTATTAATGTATTAAGCCTTATAAAATGGTGTATTCATCAAAATTTAAAGTATTTCCACATATGTTCTAGTGATTTCCCTTTTTTGTTTATCATAACCATGTACCGTTTTTATTCTTATTTAGGTTCACTTTTAAAGTTGGCACAGGATATAAAAAGTTGAGTTATAAATGTAGTTAGTCCTATAATGTAATTAGGAAATTTACTATTATGTATCAGATCAAACATTTTAATACATAGGAAACGCCTTAAACTTGCGAGCAAATTTTATATATATTAGACACTTGAACGTACCTATAATTTATTTCAACTAAGCACCCCAACACATAACCAGATATTCTCAATTCAATAAAATTATTAGGTATAATATAACACAACACAATATAATAAAATATAATATATTTAAAAACGATACAAACAATCATCTAAACAAGGTGTATCTTACCATGAGTATAATAATGAAGGAATTCCTTAATCTTATATATATATATATTAGGGACTGATTGTTGCAGCCTCAATCGCCACTACAAATCACTCATAACCTTTAGCGGCAATAACTTGGGATTTTGTGGTGACTTTTATCTCCAAATTCAAGTTGGCAACACTTAGGTGGAGGGATTAGTCCCATGTGGCTTGCCACGTCACTAAAAAATTGGGTAGTTAACTCTTGAGGGTATTTGTGGTCTCTTGGGATAAAGACGAAGGTATTTTTGATCCCAAAATGTAATGGAGGGTATAAGTGTTCTATTTCGGATAGTTCAGGAGTATGTTTGACCCTTTTCCGTTAAATATATCTATGAAGGTCACACAACTTACTATAGTATACTATATGCATGTAGGGAGTTGCTCTAGCAGATGATGAACCCTCTTATAATGATGCATATTATTAATTAATACTATATATTATCGTATTTTACCCCAAAAAAAGGCATAATTAGAAGAAGGCGGAGAAGGAGGAGCTAGGAGGAGAAGACAATTCAGACGGAAGCTTAAATATGTTGAACTATAATTATAACGGTAACAATTTTTAATAAACATTGGGTGTCTACCGTACGTAAATGCTTGCTAATTGTACATTTAAATATTTGAGAAATTGATATACATAGTCGTCCATCAAAATAATAGTCAGCACATGTATATTTTTTTGTATTTTATCATATAATATACACAAATAATGAATGTAATTATTTTTAGGTCATGTAACTTATCCTAAATAGTTTTGCCATCTTTTTGAAAATGGCATAAAATTTGAATAAAAAGGTAAATTTATTTTTCAAGAAAAAAATGATATATCCCAATTTTTTATTATCTTCTCTAAAAAAAAAAAAAAACTACTATTTCATCCATATTATTTAATTTTATACAATGATATTTGACATCACAGGAAGTTAAAATATTAATTCAATTTGTATATTATAGTACTAATGGGAAAATATTACTTAATATTTGAAAAAAATAGTTTGATAGGAAAATCACCATATGAAAAAAAGTTTAAAGTTAAATGTTTAATTTATTAATTTGAATTCTTGAATATTGTAATAGTATACACGAAAATTTATTATACACTTTATTTTGGAACTTATCAAATTGATGAAAGAAATACCATGTAATTTGGAATAAGCAATTAATAGATTGATTAGATTTGCTATACTTAATTTGGAGAACATTTATATATAATTTGTCCCAATTCTATTTGAGAAACAAATTATTTACTTTTAGTCTTGAAAAAATAATTAGAAGTCACTAAAATTTGACCCTTACCTTCATTTTATTGACAAATCGCATTACACAAATGCCTTTTAGTCATTAGCGATCTTCAATCTATTCCCTTGTTTTTGCCGGAGATTTGAAAAGTCACCTGGTAATTGAATTTGGTGTAATTGGATGTAATCGCCTAACATATTTGGTTGATTATGTAATTACTTGGTCAATAAGTAATTTAGTGTAACTGGCAATAGATGTGGAGCTAGTGTCACGCCCCGAGCCTACACCCTGGGCGGGACCGGCACCTGGTGACCATTGCTGGCCCCAAGCGAACCCTTGGCCAGGCTTTCTTAACTCAGCGGAAACCTAACTCAACAGAATAACTCAATGTCATGCAAAGACATAAAACAACTTAACTGATAAAATCTGGCCCAAAAGGGCAACTCGAGTCTCAAAATAGAATATCTACATATATACATAGATGAAAGACTCAAAACTAACTGACTGACTGTCTATGAAACCTCTAAAATACTGAGATGGATGTTGGGACAAACCCCGCAATATCCTAATAAAACAAAACTAGGAACACAAAAATATCTGAGTCCTCCGAAAAGCAAGGAGGCTCACCACTGACTCTGGAGTGCTCAGCTGGATCAACGGCGTGCTGGGTGCTGATCTTGGGTACCTGCGTCTGCATCATAAGACGATGCAGGCCAACTGGCATCAGTACATGGAATGTACGAGTATGCGAGCTGGAAAGCTAAACTACCACTTAAGCTTGAAAAGAGTAAAAAGGAACTCTTACCTTGGCTCTGTACGACTTATGAGTCAAAGAACTCAAATGTAAAGCAATAAGACATATGCAATACATATAAAACTTGTAAAACAATGTAAACAACTTAGTTCGTTAAGGATAAAACGATAACAAACTCAACTTTACTTATATAAAAGTAATATAACTTTTGTGGGAGGTTCTTTAACCGACAACCACCACTATGAGCCCTAGTGATGATATAACGTTTTACCTCACGTTGCCTAAGGACCATCCTATACCTTGCCGTGATATAGGACCTTACTTTAACTTAGTGGATCCACTAGCATAATCTTACGTGATCATCTAAAAAGAATGATACGTCAAGTCCCATGTTGGCGCATGGTTCTTATGGAGAGTTGAGTTAATATGAACTCGCTTTCCCAATTCGGTGCTCAATACTACTCCCAAAAATACTTTGGCTCATAAGTGTTTTAAACACAAAGTTCTTTCTTTTAGTTTGAGATAATTGCTCAAAACTTAGCCCAAAGGCTCTTTTGGAAATCATAGTTCCTTTCTTACTTCAAATGTAAAAACATTTATAAACTTCTTTGGGAATACTTAGTTCCCTAATAACTTTTGAGAAATGAACTCAACTTTATGCTCTCGACTTAACTTAGAACTCTATACTCTTTACTTAACTTGAAACTTGAGCCTTGAACAAAGTTAAAATGTTCAATAAAGACTCTTGAAAAAACTTTAAAGACTTGCTTTGACTCCCTTCTTGAACTTCTAGACTCAATTCTTAACTTCACTTGACTTGGAAACTAACTCTCCTTGAATTGGAATTATGAATTCAAGGTATATGATCACATGTTTATGGATGAGTTTGGGATGTTAAGATGTACCTTAGAGTATTGGAAACAACTATAAAACATAGATACTTTACCAAGGAACATGTATGAAATAGTGGGAAATAAGAGGTAAAGGGAAGGATTAGTGTCCTTGGCACTCTAAGAGGCGCGGGACGCCAGCCCTCAAACTTCAGAGGGGCCTGCTGGTCGTTCTGCCAGGCGCTCTGCCCCAAGGGGAAAGTTCAGCATCCCTTTTTGGGGTGTGTTGGCTGGCGCGACACCCCAACCTTTTTCCCCCAAAAATCCGACTTTTTTCCCCTTGTTTTTCCAACTCTAAACCCCTTAACTTCAAAGGTTCCAGCAGCAAACACTTAGAATCATAAAGACCCTTAACATACAATAGATTCAACTCAAAATCACAATCGGAAACATGTCCCAAATCAACAAGGAACTTCAACAACACAATCAACATCATCAACAACACAACCCAACAATTTCAACAACATAACTAATCTTTTCTCGAAAATAAAACGAGTTTGGCGTGTGGGGGAAAGGATCAACCCAACACTATGAATTCACATACCTTAATAGGGATCACCCCCGACGAAAACCACAACGATCTTGACGAAATCCTTGCTTCTTCTTCTCTTTCTCCTCTTCTTTCTCTCTTCTCTCCAAAACCCTAACTCTCACTTTTAAAAAGGGAAACTGATTTAAAATCAGTCTAACACCTCAATATAACCAAAAGAATTGGCTAGGGAAAAGACCAAAATACCCTTAAAATTTTCGGACTAAACTGCCCTGTGCGACTGTGCCAACAGCCCAACTTCCAAAGGGCATAACTCACTCATACGAACTCGGAATCGAGCAAACTCAACGGCATTGGAAATATCATTTCAAGGGCTTTCCAGACATAAATGGAAATTCACCTAAATCATTCTGAGCAAGGAATTATGACTGTTTGAAGTTGACAAAAAAAAAACTCATTTTTTTCCCATACTTAACTAAATTTCCAGATTCTGACTTCTTCAAAAAATGACTAATTCTAATTATAAGCTTCTTCATAGTTATTTCAAATTGCACGACGTTACAGCTAGGTGGGGGTTTGTGCGTTCGGACAAACCCAATAACTTTGTTGTATACCATGTATTTGTACTAAAAAATTAAATAATATATATGTATATTAACTTGTTAACTCCTACCAAAATTGATTGACGGTTCAGTTGTAAGGAAGAGACCATGGAAATGCTTGTCACGCTAGAGTTATGGCTCTGAATCCCTCTCTTTTTAAAAAAGGAAATTTAGAATCCCCAAAATCTTAATATTGGCTTCGCCTGTGAATTGCTGATAATTGCATGATATAATTACAAGTCGATTACTTTTTATTTTTTGTTTTAATTTTTTGTTTCTTTTTATTATTCTAAATTATTTATTATTATTATAATTATTCTAAATTTTTCTAAATTTTTATTTTTATTTTTTATTATTTATATTTAATTTCCTTCTGATTCTCAAACTTTACTTCATGTGATTCCATGCAACTTTTCGTGTTGTCTATTTTTTTATGTCATGTTTATTTTTTTCATTAGCATAATTTTGTTAGTTGCCTAATTTTTAAAGTAAAGTAGAATTTATTGTTGAGTAAAACTATAGACTTACATTTTTTTTAAGAAATCATATTTATGTATGTTATGTTGAAATTTGACATATATAAGAGTATTATGTTGATTATTTTTTTTTCGAATTTAGAACTTATGTTATATTTTCAGTTTCATTTGTTTTAATTATATTGACTTAAAATTTCATATTGCAAGTCATTTATTTTTTAATTTCTTTTCCGTCTACTTATAATCAAGAAAATATGATTGAAGCCTCTCACAGGTCCTACCCTTATTTAGGAAAAGGAAGTCTTTTATGACACGGTAATTAAGTTCCGATACGAGGAAAAAAATATATTCAATGTTTTGTCCTATATTTGGCAGCAAAAAAAGGTGCAAAAAAAGCATACAAGCTAAACTAAGCACAATCCTTACAAATTATCAGATATGTGATGATTGTGGAGTTTCCTGGTTACGACGTCCCTGGTCAGATATCGTTTGGTGATTAACAAGGCTTTCTACAGATTTCTTCACATTGCTTAACATGAGCAGTGTGCTTTAGTTGTCTTGTTAAACCATCATATATCATGATGGCTGAGTGAAGAACAAGCAAATTTCACCGTGGCGAAAATCCCTACGTTTGTTATTTAGCGGTAGGTATGTTATACATTTATTGAGCTTGATTATATAGTTGAGCTCGAGGTCGTGTTTGATGACAATTTGTATCCTAGGTTAGTGCTCTCCACTTTGGTATTGTGGTTTAGTTGGTTGTAGATTTATTTGACATTGAATGACTTATTTGAATGGTGGTAATGACATGTACTGCATTGTTTGTTCATTCTCACGGACTTTGTGGTATGATCCTTGCTCATGCATTGGAATATTTATCTTTTGTGATGAGATACTCCCTCCGTTTCACAAAGAATGACCTGGTTTGACTTGGCACGGAGTTTAAGTAAATAAAGAAGACTTTTGAATCTTGTGGTCCTAAATTAAAGTTATGTCAAATGTACAAAATTGCCCTTAATCTTGTGGTCTTAAACATGCCACGTGGAAAGCAAAAAGTAAAATGTTACCAAAAAAAGAAAGAGGTCATTCTTTTTGAAACTGACTAAAAAGGAAAGGAGGTCATTCTTTGTGAAACGGAGGGAGTACTATTTTACTCTGTTTTTTTTTCTAAACTAGTTTTAATGGGAGTTGTACCACCAGGATCCCTTGACTTACTGATTTTTGAGATTACGAGGCGTGAAGGACGTACTCCTTTTTCTACTTGAGATATTAGAGGCATCTGAGATGTGCTCACTTTTATTTGACTAGCCAGCGTGTCAACGCCCTTTCTTGTATGTTTGGGTCTAATTGAAGCCCTTAGGTTTACTCTTTCTAGCTGGGCTAGGGCCTCTGGGAGTTTACTGTTTGGTCGGACGGAATTATTTAAGGATGGAAGAATGGGTAATTTATATGTGTACCCAT
Organism: Solanum stenotomum; assembly: GCF_019186545.1. Classification (NCBI taxonomy): domain Eukaryota; kingdom Viridiplantae; phylum Streptophyta; class Magnoliopsida; order Solanales; family Solanaceae; genus Solanum; species Solanum stenotomum. Next base: position 42,018,887 of record NC_064286.1, on the reverse strand, counting down.
TCAAATTACCCATCTTAACTCATTTAAAATGGATAAAATATGAGTCAAACTCATATTACCCATTTAAAAGTGGGTAGTTAAATGTATAAAAAAGACTCATTTATAAAAGAAAAATAAGTGACATTAATACTTCTTTTGAGATGTAGTGGTCAGGGTAGGGGGGTAGGGATGGGTGAGATAAGGGTTGAGGGGCCTGGTGGGTGTGGGATACTGGTAGGGAAGGGGGGGGGGG
>NC_064286.1:41929341-42018492 GCF_019186545.1 Solanum stenotomum | reverse complement strand
GGGTAAGATATTTTTTTTTTTGAAGATTTTAACGTGATCCATATAATATATTTATACATATTATTTTTTGGGTAACTCATTTTTACCCATTTAAATATGAGTTGAGTCAAGTATTTTATCCATTTTTTGTTTAACTCATCTTCGATAGACTCATATTAGAATCGACCCACTCTTTTGACACTCCTAGTCTTTTTGCTGCCCCTGGGTTACTCTTGCTAGTTAGGCTGGTACCCCTAGGAGTTTACTGTCTAGCTAGGTGGCCCCCAAATTTACTCTTACTAGCTTTGCTGGTGCCCCTCAGTGTCCACTGTCTTGTTGGGCGGGCCCTTTATTGGGTGCTTGGGCGCACAGTTTTTTAATGTTCTTTGATGGTCCTGCTGCTCACCCTGTATTCATATGTATTGCCTATCACCGACATACTTGTTTGATGATTGCACCCTCCAATTTATGGGGGCCAATTAGGTTATGTTTATTGTTTGTACCTTACGGACTTATGAGGATTCGATTAGGTTATTGTTTGATTATATTATGTTCTATGTTATTTTTTTTTTGTTAGCTGATAGACTTTGACTTTAGAATTGCGGTGCTCTTGACCCTGAGTAGTTGACTTGGTATCTCAGTTGCTTGCAAGTAGGTTGTTGGATTGCAGTCCAAGTGTGTTCTTGATTCGGCTTCTTACACCTTGTATCTTTGTTTATTTCTTTATTTCCCGTCTACTTTAGTACCTCCTCTTTAGTTACTTGGGTTATGCTTTCCTTATTTATTGTTGTTAATGCGTGTGTTATCTTTTGAGCTTAGTCAGTTGATACCTACTGAGTACCGTATTTGGTACTCGTACTACACTTCTACTCCCTGCAGATCCTAGTTTGAGTTATCATCATTGTTTTGGAGTCGTGCGAAGCAACTTGGAGTCTCTGAAACAAGGGGGAGCTCCTGGCGTTCAGAGTTGCCGATTTCTATCTATTATTTGCTAGGCTTAGTCTTTATATTGTATCCGGAGATAACCTGTACATATCTAGTATTTGTAAAAGCCTTATACTTTTATTTTGATTAGATGCTCGATTACTCACTGATGCATGGTCTTTGGATGGTTCCTTGTGTTGCATTTCTATTGATTACCCTTTCTTCGCTTCATTATAAGTTTTATGCTTCCTATTGTTGACTTCTGCTTGGTAGTCCGTTTCTTATGCCTCCGGGCTAAAGGTTAGGACCTACTGGTGAGGTGTAGTAGGTGTCATCATTACCTGAGAAATTGGATTGTGACATCTATAACCCTACTCAACAATGAGTTCTACTTTAATTTAAAAATTAGAATAGTAACAAAATTATGCTAATGAAAAAAATCTAACATGACCTAAAAAATAGATAATACAAAAAATTGCATGGAATCACATGAAGTAAAGGTTGAGAATGAGAAGGAAATGAAATATAAGTAATAAAAAAATTTAATTTTTTCTAGAATAATAAAAAAAATTAAAATAATAGAAATAAAAAATAAATTTAACTGACTCTTTAGTAGAAGCACACTTAGCTCACCCCTTGATTTTTCTTTTCAATTCTTTTGCGAGGGGAAGTCCTTTGAAATGAATACTTTTTTAGGATTGAGTCAGTAGTCATAGGTGGGAATGTTGCCTTATGATGGATGATGATGGTTGTCTTAAGGGCAACATAGTCATTTGTTTTAAGGTGTTCTCGTTATGCTACATGACTGCATGAGGCGAGTTTGGAATTTGAAAAGCATGTTGAATGGCTGTGTTTGAGACACATGCTCTTTTATTTGACTCAAGTTAACTTATGCTTAAATGTGAATTCTTGTAATTGTTTGATTGAGAGCCTATAAAGATCCTTCTTGATTTAAACATGTGACATGTGTTTAAGGTTTTGTTTCATTTCATGTTGCATATTGATGTCTAGAACATGTCTGCTGAGTGTGTGAAGCCAAATAAAAAATCTGAGTTTAGGAAGTGATATAGGCGTTTCTTTGATATCCTTCTTTATACCTTGTTTTATCTACCTCAATGTATGATTCTAGTTAGCCCCTTCGAGCCTTTAGCTTGTTCTTTGGCAGCCTCATATGAAGCTTATTCTCATTCCTTCAATAAACCATGAATTTGATCCAAAATTCCTAAGTGCTTAGGTAAAAAAATAAGTCGATAAGGAGAGAACATTGAAGAAACCAAAAGGTCTAATTGGAGTCCCAAAAGTAATAACATGTAGTGTGTGAAAAATCTTATTTCTTGTTGGTCGGGAGCACAAAAGAACTAAAAGTGTTTTAAAATAAATAAATCAAGAAAATCCTACTAAAGGTATGTAATCTAGCTTAATAGAGGTGATAAATAAAGATAATTGGGGAAGAGAAAAGTGGTGTTTAATAGGTTGTTAGAAAATGTTCATAAATTAAATTTCAACGTATTAAAGTGCTTGGGAACGTTAGTCACTATTATTACACAAAAAAATGTTTTTACCAGTTCCTTAGCCTACATTAGAATCCGCAAATTTCTATTTGATCTTGAATTTTCATATTCTAATATTAGTGGAGCATTACACTAAAGGTAGGCCTATAGTTCGTCTTTGTGTTGCATGAGAATTCTTCTGGGAGAGTGAGCGAAATTCTATTTTATACCTATGCTTGTGATAACTTGTATAATTGTGAGTAATTATGAGTGACTCTCTTGTGGTGAGGGCACATGTTAAATGAAGGATGGGTAATTTATATGATTTCTTGAATGAGTAATATGCATGAGTCTGCTAAGTTATAGAGTCAATTCGTGAGGCTAGGAGGTTTTGAGGGGTTATTTGTGCGATTTATGTTGATTTTGTGATCATACTTGGTGTGACATGTGCTATCTATGTAGTTGTTGTTGCCAATCTGTGTTTAAAACAGAATTACTGATTTCAACAAACTTTGCAGAAACATGAAGTTACCAAAGTTTAATGAACCAGTAAGAACAGAAGAACATAAATTAATTCACAAAAACTAAAATATGTAAAAACATACCAGAATCTGTAAAAGACAGAACGGAAAAAGATCAAGCCCACTAAATGCACAGTGTCCCCTTAAGGAAATTATTTCCCTCTAGTATCCGAGGTTTGATTTGAAGTGTGTCCTCCCAGGATAGAATGATCTCAATCACCAGTGTATTGATATCCAAAACGCTCGTGTCAGCGAGCCACTCAATGGCAGTAAAGTACACGAAAAATATTTGTGCAGAAGAAGAAGAAGAAAGCAAAAAATTTTGTAAGTAAAAAAATCTGAAGAATAATTGGTATTTATAGCCAAGAGGAACTGGTTCCGAAAGGTTGCAACCTTTCAGAATCCACACGACCATTAATGAAAGTTTGCAAAAATAATCTCTCGATCAATCATTTTCCAAAGCCGAAGCCAAAGCCGAGTCGAGCGACAACGGCGCGAGGGGGGTCCCTCTTTACAACCCTTTTAATAATTAATAGAAGTGTTTATCTATTTAAACTCTTCTATTTTTCTTTCCACCACCGATGAGGGAGAAATGTCTTTTTACTAAAAAGGATTTTTCAAGTTCCCAACCTTTCAAGTTCCCAACTTTTCAAGTTTCTCTCTTTTCATCTTCCCTCCATTTCCCATTAACTCTTGCTATATACCCAACAATTGTTGTAGTTTAAGATTGAATGTTGTGTGTCAACTAGTGTGTTGGAGTCGACCTTGGTGTGGGTGCCAAGATTTGTTCGAGGATGAACAAGGCTTTAGAGTGGGGTGGTGATCTTGACCGTATTTATACATCCAAATGTCATTTTACACCCATATTATAGCTTAGTTCTAGAATCAATTCTATGGTATTCTCATGTTTTATTAGTGATTGTGTCCACAAACTAACATATGTGATCAAATCTTGTGTAGGATGAATTTGCGTATGAATTAAGCTAAAATTGGAGATAAAGGAGTTAATCTTTAAGATGGAATGCATAGGAGTGGAAGCTGTAGTGAATGGACTAACGGGAAGTGATGAAGAATAAATACAATAGAAGTTGAAGCATAAACTACACAACAGTGTGACAAGTCCGTGACAAGTTTGTGCCACGGAGTTGGGCAGCATTTTTGGACTTCGCAAAGCAGCAAGGTGCGCGATAAATCCATGCCACGGACTTAGGAACAAAATTTGGATTTCAGCAAACAGGCTGCTCCACAATTGATCCGTGACACATACCTGGGAACGACATTTTCAAAATATTTCCAGAATCCCTTATTTTACTCCCAAAACCCAACTTCGGATATATAACTCCCCACTCCCAAAATTCACGTTTATACCTTCCTGATTTCACTCCATCAATCTCTCCCCATTATTATTCCCACAATCTTATCAGTTTATTTCTCCATTATATTTGAAATTCAAATCAGTCTCTTTTGTGTCAAAACAAATTCAACGTTGAAATAGGTAACTTTTTCATCTTCTCCAACTGTCTATTCATCCTTTGTTTTTCATTTTTTTCTTCAAAACGTTGATACATATGGATGATGCACCTTCTTTAGTCTTGGTATTATACAATTAAACTCATCTAACATTGATCTTGTTTTTGATTCCGATGATGTTGGTTGGGTCAAAAAAAGATCTAAAAAATTGCACGATCCATTAATAATGATAAAGGTAAACATTGAGAAGTTGAAGAAGGATAGTCCTTCATCTTCTAAAGTGCAGAAAGATAAAACCCCCAAAAAGAGGGGTCGAAAATTTGCTCCTGCAATTTCTCGACCTTCTTTACCTAAGGTTATATTTTCGATCAACTTTTATATTTTTTTTATATTTAAACTTGATTCTATTATTTAATCAAAACATGATACATTAATGATAAAATACATGTTTCATAATGTAATGTATCAAGATTTATGTTTAATTTGTTGATACACTAAACCCTAATTTTATTCATTGTTTGAGTAGTTGTAATTATATGAAGTTATAAAATATATAATGTATAAAGAGTTGTAGTATGCTTAGTTTTGTATCATTCACAAGATGTAATGTCATTGATACAAAAATAATAATGTATAAGGTGTCATTTACCATCACAATATGTCATGTTCAATGAGTATCATGCTCAATGTTGTATCAGTCAAATCTTGTCTTATTCAATGTGATCAAATACATTCTATCTAGTTCTAATAAGTATCATATACAAAATTTTATTAATAGATGGTGATTTTTACATTCCGGTGGCATCTAGTAGATGATGTTACATTCTGGTGAACTCTGATGGAGTTCCATTAGGTGTTGGTTGTTGCTGTTTTAAAAAGAGGCTCATACGCGTGTACGATTCATCATTGAGTTCAAGGAAAAATCCCGTGAGGTGAAATGAAAAAGTTGGCTCTAGTGTTGCCATCTTACCATCAGGACATTGGTTTTTTCGATCAATCAGAGCGAACCTACTAGTCATCATTGGATTCTTACAAGGATAAGGAAACTAAAATCCTTTTGAAACCAGCACCCATTTGATTTTGAATTTGTACAAGACATTATGCAACAAGATGGCTATAGCCTATAAGTATTAGTATGATTTTGTTTAGCATTATTATTTATCTTCTTTACTTTTATAATGTATATTCTGCATTTTGAAGGGACTGCAGATTGTTTGTAGCTTCTTTTGCTGAGTTCCTTAGCGATGAAATCCATATTCCATCCAATGATTTTCGATCTGATTACATCCGTACACGATATGCAGCTCTATTATAGAAATATGGTACTGAAAAAGGCTAAGCATGCTAGTGAAAATAATGATCCATCAAATCCTAAGAGTGTCACAACCCAACCCACCGGATTGTGCGGGCGCCTACTCTAACACCTAGGTAGGAGAACCCTCATACCCCCAATATATTTTTTAAAAAAAGTGGAAAAAATAGGAAAATTGACGAATAAAAGAGATTCATGTAAATTATAAATAAGAATTTTTAAATACAATTCTGGTTAAAACTTGTAAAGTAATTAACACCTCCAGGGATCTAGTCTAAACATGTACAAGAGCTACTAAGAGTACAAGGTATAACAAAATCATAAATGACACAGCTCCCACCATGCGGAAGGAAGAGTGGAAGCTGTTGGAGATTATCTTCATCTTCACCTATGAAACATCATTGATCTTGCAACCAAACTATGCCCAAAAAGGCATAGCAAGAGTAGTATCATTACAACCACACGTACTGTAGGCATCATCGGCCAACATGATGTCCCACCGCATAATATAAGAAAAATCGACTAGTAAGCAACATGCAAAGACTATTCGTTCCTCCACCTTCCCAATTTCCAAAGGCTTAGAGATTCTAACCCTTACTCTCTCCACCAACTAATGCCCCCACGTGGCTTCATACTTCACCCTATCAAGGCTTATAACGGTCTCCATACTAATCCCTTTCTAGGGAACACCCCAACCATTAATACTACCACCAAACACCACCCCAATCCTCAACAATAATACCCATGTCCACATTCTGAATAACAATATAGCACCGGGACCCTTAGTTTTCTCCTTACCATACTACAACCCGATTAGGACTCTACCATTCACAATTCATTACACAACCAGATGTCTCCAAATAACCTACAACATCACAATCCCCACATATAAGAACATAATGTACAATCCACCAATCATTTCAGAATCAATGAACAATTTCACATTATCAATAATAAGAGAAATTATACATATAGGATAAGTCAATGGTCCTCTCATGGAACCTATACCCAAACTGTTAGTGTACCGGTACGTGGTACCCGATTCAAGTTAGTGTGCTGGACGTGACACCCGATCCCATATATGCGCCGGAACGTGGCACCCGATCCAAGTTAGTGTGCTGGAACGTAACACCCGATCCATTAAACAAGCCACAACCACAATCACAATGTACATTATATTCTCATAATCATACAATCAAGTCATGATTCATGGCATACAATTATTCAATATCCTCATTTACGATTAGTGTGATCAATAATGCAATATTCACATACATACATGCATTATAATGAAGAAATTACTAACATACATCACACCAATATGAAATAACAACCATCACCTACCCCTAATTCATCGACTAAGTCTTCCTCATATGGTATACGTCTGATTTAACACCTAGGGTACAAGTACAAACATCTCTTTGGTGCACGGAAGCCTATGCATGAATTCTACCATTGAAATTCAATATACCACGCAGTGAATAACGGATTTGAAACTACTCAATTAATTAAACCTAGCCTACCTGGGTGCCAAGTAGTTGCACAGAATTATGGCTTCGATTCTTGCTTACGGACCTCGTGATGGTGGATTTGACCAAGAATTCGCAAGCTATTGACCTCCTTATGTTAGAAATCTCCTTCTCCTTCCTTTCCAAGCTTAGATCAGCTTTTTGAGGGTTTCTAGGGTAATCCTCGCCTATTTTTGATGTTTTGGGAAAAGGGAGAAAATAAGGTTATGCGCCGCCGCCCTAGCGACAACTGGCCTGCTGTGGCGGGATGGGGGACCCAATTCTCCCTTGGCATTTTCCTTTCATAAATAAGGACGGTTCGGGTTTTTACAAAGAGTCAATTCACAATACTAGCTTAAAATAATTTAGTTAATGTTGAATAGAGATTATATATCTATTGATTGTTAAGACACCTTTTAGAGTGTTATGGTTTTAAAGATACATTAACTCTAGTTTTAGAGTGTTTTTATAATTGTTTTAAGATATTTCTACTCAAATTTTAGGTTTTATATTTATAATTTTAGGTTCTACTCAAATTGACTTTAATTTTCAATATAATTAGGTTTTATTTTCAATGTGGATTGTTTTATACAGTTCTCTTTTATAATCTGATACAAATGTGTCATAATATTAAATACCAAATTCATTCGTGCATACACAAACAAAATTCTTTCTTTTCAGTAATTGTTCTTAGTTGTTGATACATTGGACATTTAATCACTACATTGTATATTTTAAAGATGTATCTACTTGATAACTTAACTAATATTTACTGTGATACATTCATAGATACACTTTATTTCAGTTTACACACAACTTTTTCACAGTCATATAATTCTATCAGATACATTATTATCAACTATAAAATGATACATTATATAAACTATATAAACTGTGTATCATAAACATAATGTGTGGTACGATATTCACAAACTCTTCTATATATTTTCAATGTTTACAAATTATTATCAATCATAAATGTACACAAGGTTGAAAATATTAACATGTCAATTTATTGTATAAAAAACTCATCATCTAATAGTAAATTGTAGTGTATATCAATGTAACAGTGGAAAATCTAAAAGCCAAAAATCTTTAATCTCAAAATAAAGTATCTGAAACATAACAATAATCCCAAAAAAATTGTCAATCATCTTTCGGAAAGAAAGTACAAGTTCTTCGATTGTGACCTTCTAGTCCATAACATCCACAACAGTTTGTGCTTATTCTTAGCTCTTCATCTGGATTTTTTTCCTTCTGTTCCTTGGTCGTCCATGCATCCTTTTGTCCTTATCTGACATTGGAACCATTGAAACTTCATATGTGTTTGCTAATGCATCTGGTTTGTAGTAATTGGAGTAGTAGGGATGTATATATGTAACATTTTTGCTCTTCAAAACAGCAATTGCGTGCGCACAAGATATCTCGTCATGCTGAAATCTCCCATAGTTACATATTTTTCTCTCAAGGCAAATAATGTATCTTCGCTTATTCAAGTACCTCACTTTGAATATATCCAATTTTTTCTTAACAGATGCCTTCAATCTCCAAGATCAGAACTCATATGATAAACACACTAATGCATAGCAACAATTTTACCAGATACATTAAAAACTCTATTGTTTCATGTATCATTAAAAAAATTGAATATACATGCTAAAGTGGATAATGAATACATTAAAAAAATATCATCTCTTCCATACTGATACATTAAAAAAACAAAATTCACATACTGATACTTTTTTTTTAAAAAAAAAAGGAGATTCACATGTATCTGATACGTTATATTAACAACACACTGACTCACAACTCTTAAAATCCATTACATATACATCAAACTAGAATTGTATCAAGTTGTATCCAGTAATGTATCATGACTCATACATCTATATACAAATTCAAAAATCAAAAAAGAGATTCACATATGTCTGATGATACTTTATATTAACAACAAACTAACTCACAAATTTGAAAACCTATTACATATACGTCAAATTAGTAATGTATCAAGTTGTAATCAATAATGTATCATGCCTTATATATCAATATACAAGTTCAATAATCAAAAAAGAGAAAATACATTATAAAAAAAAACCCATAAACTTGACAGCAAAACTTACTTTAGTACTTTAACTATACGGGCGTTTAAATACCCCCTTTAACAATTCTGAACTGATTAAATACCACCCAAAGAGCTAACGTGGCAAAGTGAGTGTCTTCACTCTCCTCAAAGCGCATGAAATAATAAAAATAAAAAAATTGGAAGGTAAAATCATGCACATGACATTTTTTTATTGGCCAATATATAACTAATAATTTTTAATTTTTTTTATAAGTTAAAGTTAAAAAAATGTGAAATTTCTTTTTTTAAAAGTAAATGAAATTTATGGGTTCAATTTTTTTAAAAAAAATATATAATTGTTTTGTTCTCTCTTTATTTTGTTCTCTTCCCCAAATGTCTTCTTTCCCATTGAAGCACTCCTTATACCTTTCTTCTACTAAAATTTTTCCTTCATCTTCATCTCTCACCTCACTCGCGATTCACTAATCACAAAATCCAACACCTAATTCATATTATTGAATGTAAGCTTTCTTGAATTTTAAGTAACCGATTTTGAATTATATTAGTTGTGATGCCAAAAATGTGGGTCTATCAACTTTCTTACACAACCTTCATTTTTCATTTGAGTTGTTAAGAAAACAATAACTTCAAAAAAATATTATTCTCCGTGTGGCAGATTTGTGGGAGAGAGAGAGGTTTCGAAGAAGAAAAAAGTAAGTATACTATTTTTTTTTTTAAAAATGATGAATGTTGAAGAAAAAGACAATTATTGAAGGCTGGAAATTTGGGAAAAAAAAGAAGCTAGTGAAGGTTGAAAATGGTGAAAATCAAGAAAGAAGAAGGAGGGGGGGGGGGGGGGGGAGAAGAAGATGGGGGTAATTTTGATTTAAAAATATATTTTTAATTAATTGATTAGTGTAATGAATTTTAAGAAAATGTTTAAGAAAAAAGGTGAATAAGGAAAAAAAAGATTGAAAATTAATGACGTGGTGCTTACATGGCTATGATGTGGTAGATGAGAGTGATATTCTATTCTAAGGGTTGTATTTAATTCACTTCAAAGATGTTCAATGGGGTATTTAAACGCTCGTGTAATTTAAGTGTTAAAGTAAGTTGTGCTGCCAAGTTTGGGGGGGAGGGGGTTTATGTATTTTCTCATAAAAAAATAATGATTAAAGCAAAATAATATGTGTTGCGTGCCTTTTATTATCAGATCTTATAACTAGTGGCAAACCCAGGATTTTTATTTAGGGGGTTCGAAAAATAAAAGTATAAACGTGTAAATAAGCCTTTAGAAATGGGACCCTTGAATTCTTTTGGGTTAAAACCACACTTTAGCACGTTTTTTGAAATTTTAAAAAAAAAACTAAACAAAACAGAACTGAAACAAAAATAAATTGCTATCACTGGGATTCGAACTAGTGGTGTGAGGTAAATTTCAAGGTAACTTACCACTGTGCCATCAACTTCTCCTTGTCATTAAGGGGGTTCAAAATTTATATATCTACAGAAATACAGAAAATTTACCTTATGTATACCGTGTAATTTTTGTCGAGGGAGTTTGGGTGAACCCCTGGATCCCACGTGGGTCCGCCCCTGCTTATAACTCAAAAATTAAAGTTATGTTCTATTTTGTATGTTGCCATTACAACCACTAGAGTAGCTTTATCCATGTACATTTATTTCACCTTCACTTCTATACTATTTGTATCAGCTATGTAATTTGTTATCTCAATTTCTGATATATAACACGAATCACCAAATTTTGATTTCACCAAGTTAAGAGCATATGTGTCCTTTTCAACACATACAATTGCACCAGTTGATACATCAAAGTCTTGTATCTCGCCAACATTCTTATTTATTGTATCTATACAGAGGGGGATACGTAACAAATCCAACCTCACGTTGTTTCACCTCGACATACAACTTTACCCACATATCATTCCTAATAATCAGTGGAGATAAATTACCTTCTACAATGTATCATATCTTGATTTTTTTTTTCTCAATTCATCAATATTCAACTCAACTGCAATGACTGAAACTAGATTCACGAATGAAATATTGTCCCCAACCACTATCCCATCACTCATGTATCGTTCATATCTAACCTCACTTTCTCATATTCTTGAATGCCTCAACAAAATCAAAATATTCATTATGTATCTTATCAAATTCTTGGAAATTTTTGAGTCCTAGTTGAAAGTTTCTTCGTCGAAACAGGGACAATGATGAATAGGGATTTTAATTTTGAATTGGTTTTTTATTTTAGGATTTACGTTTCACTGATTGACGGTAAGAAGGAACTGAATATTGAAATTATGAGATTGTAATTTGATTTTCTGTTTTGTTTCCCTTTTTAAGCGCAATACCCGCATATATAATGTATCACAACTAATGTATTTAGATACTCAATTAATTTTGTATTCGGGATGTGCAAAATTAAGGAATTAATGTAACTACAAAAAGAGTAGGGATAAAATGTAATTTCATTACACTATGAGATTCTTAAATTTTTACATATTTTAATGGACCTACATTGGAGGTGACACCTTGGACGACTTGGGTTACTGTAAAATCAGCTACCATGGCTTACACCATGGATTTAGAGCTGAGCTATTGAAACAGTTTCTAGAGATGAAATATAGTTTCAGTGAAGGGAGAAGAAAGCATTCCATTCATCATTGTTATTTACATCAAATGAAGTACAAGCTACTTATATACAGGTGCTAAAATAAACTGCTAAATGTATATTCTAACTAACTCTAATCAACATGCTTTTAACACTGTTCACTAAGTAACAATAAGTTAGTTACAATTATCTAACTAACTTCCACGTCACTAGACTCAATACTCCCCCTCAAGCTGAATGGTAAAAATACATTCTTCATTCCAAGCTTGGTGAGCAGATAGTAATGTTGGGCCTTTCCTAAACCTTTGGTGAGCAAATCAGCTGGCTGTTCCTTTGTTCCTATATATTGAGTTTTGATTAAACCCTGCTGTATTTTTTCCCTCACAAAATGACAGTCAATGTCGATGTGTTTAGTACGCTCACGAAAGATTGGGTTTGCTGCTATTTGTATTGCAGCCTTGCTATCACAATATAGGTCAATACGTTGCACAATAGAGACACCTAACTCTTTGAAGAGTCCTACCAGCCAAAATATTTCTACCACAGTAGATGCCATGCTTCTGAACTCCGCTTCTGCCGAGCTTCTTGAAATTGTCTCCTGTTTCTTCGAGTTCCATAAGACTAAAGAGGATCTAAACTTGACCATATAGCCTGTAACTGACTTCCTGGTCTGTGGACAAGCTGCCCAGTCTGAGTCGCAATGTGCAACTAAGCTGTGAGAAGGTGTTGAGGACATGAGCAAACCAAGACCCAGTGCATTCTTAATGTATCTGATAACTTTGATAGCTGCTAACATATGAGACTCCTTTGGTTTATGCATCAATTGACTTAGAACTTGAATGGTATAGGCAATATCAGGTCTAGTCATAGTAAGGTATAGCAGTCTGCCTATCAGTCTTTGATAACTTCTTGGATCAGGTAGTAATTTGTCCTCGATTGTGTTGCCTGCAGCTGCATCAAACTCATGGGAAGTGAGCCTTTGATTAAAGTCAAGGGGTGTAGAAGTAGGCTTAGCTCCCCCTTGCCCTGAATCGGCAATCAATTCAAGGGCATACTTCCTTTGATTGAGTAAAATTCCAGATGAACTCCTAGAGAATTCAATCCCAAGAAAAAATTTCAGATCACCTAAGTCCTTCATCTTGAACTTTTGTTGAAGACTGATTTTAGTAGACTGAATAATATCAATATGACAGCCAGTAAGGAGAAGATCATCGACATATACCAATACAATGGTCACAACAGAACCAATAGTGAGGGTGAAAAGAGAATAATCAAAATGGCTCTGAGTAAAGCCCAGGTCCAGTAAGACAGCAATGAGTTTTAAGTTCCATTGTCGTGAAGCTTGTTTCAGGCCATATAAAGACTTCTTGAGCTTGCAAACTCTGTGAGCAGAATCTTTGTGGAAACCAGAAGGGATCTGCATATAGACTTCTTCATCCAAATCACCTTGAAGGAAAGCATTGTACACATCCATTTGAAAAATGTGCCAATGTTTGGAGGCTGCAACAACAGACTTTAACAGATAATAAGTTTCTTCTTTAGAATTCATAAGAAACAACCAAGTCAATCTTGAGAAATCATCAACAATAGTCAGGAAATATCTCTTTCCATCAATGGTTGCTACCCTATAAGGTCCCCATACATCAGCGTGTAAAAGTTCAAAAACAGCATGTGAATGAGTATTGCTATGAGGGAAAGGTAGTTTGGTTTGCCTAGCTAAAGGACACACAGGGCACAAACTACATGATTTATCTACTTTGCAATGTAAAAATTTATCCATCTTCAATATAGCTCCAATGGGCATATGTCCAAGTCCTCTATGCCAGGTACTAAGTGTTGCAGTATCCTTGACAGCAGACAAAACATTGGGAGGAGCAGGAGTAGAATGAGAGTTTGACTGAGCTAAATCACTTAGAAGATATAAACCACCTGATTCTCTACCAATCCCCAATACCTTGCCACTGCAAAGGGCCTGAAACACACAGTAATCAGGATAAAAAGATACCAAACATTGTAATTCTTTAGTGAGTTTAGAGACGGACAACAAGTTGAACTTGAACTGGGGAATGTAGAGAACATCTGTGAGTTCGTGCGAGGTCAATATTTTTACACTACCTTTGTGTGTAATGGTGGATTGTTCACCATTAGGTAGGCAAACTTGACTAGTTTTGGGCAATAGTTGAGGCTCAGTCAAGATATCTAATGCTGAAACCATGTGGTTAGTAGCTCCTGTATCTACAACCCACTAAACTTGCTCTAAATGAGAGAGGAGTGACAGGTAGTTGTATTAGCCATGGCAGCAGTATCGAGCTCCATGGATCCTCTTTGAATCATCTGCTGAATTTGGAAATACTGCTCAGATGAAAAGAGAGGTGCTGCAGTATCCTGTGTGGACTGCTGAGATGATTCCTCAGTCACAGAGTTAACTGCAGGCTTTGGATAAAATTGATGTGGCACCTGTGGTTTGTGATCCTGATAAGTCCTTTCAGGTTGATAATCTCTCTTTTCATACTGATAACCTCTGGAAGATTGAAGGTTTCTATCATTAGAATGAGTAAGCAATCTTCTACAAACTGCTCTAATATGTCCAGGTTTTTTACAATAGTCACAAAACATATCAGATTTTTTGGATCTGTTATTGGATGCAGATCTGTTACTCATCAGGGCAGTGGTTTCAGTGATTTCCAAAGATGGCATGACATTAGTAAGAGACCGTTGGCTCTCTTCTTACACGACTAAAGCATAGATCTGATTCAGACTAGGTAGAGGTTGCATCATAAGAATTTGACTCTTTGCCCTAGAGTATGAATCATTCAAGCCTGTGAGAAATCGAAAAACTCTGTGTTTATCAATATGCTCGGTAAAGGTTTTCGAGGTTTCACAGTTGCATGTTGGTGGAGGAATCAAGGAATCAAACTCATCCCACAGATCGCAGAGCCTTGAAAAGTAAACTGAAACTGTGGAACTACCTTGAGCAAGGAATGCAATTTCCTTGTGTAAATGAAAAGACCTCACACTGTTTTCCTTGTCGAATTTCTCCTTTAGATTTTCCCAAACTCTCCCAGCATCTGATGCGTATGCAACTCCAGTCATCATTTCCTTCGAAACCACATTCATGATCCAAGATAGAACAATTGCATTACACCGTTCCCATCGATTGAGTAATGCTCCAGTATATGAAGCTTTTACACAACTTCCATCAACGAACCCTAACTTGTTTTTACCAAGGAGAGCAATCTTCATGTACCTGCTCCACAAAGCGTAATTTTCAGTCCCAGTCAGTTGGAGTGCAATCAGAGTGATACCTGGAATATCTGTAGGTTGCAGAAACAATGGATCATTGTGATCAATAGCCGAATCGACTCGAACTGGAGTTGTATCAGCTTGAGTTTGAGGCATCTTCGATCGCTGTGAAACAGTTTCTAGAGATGAAATATAGTTTCAGTGAAGGGAGAAGAAAGCATTCCATTCATCATTGTTATTTACATCAAATGAAGTACAAGCTACTTATATACAAGTGGTAAAATAAACTGCTAAATGTATATTCTAACTAACTCTAATCAACATGCTTTTAACACTGTTCACTAAGTAACAATAAGTTAGTTACAATTATCTAACTAACTTCCACGTCACTAGACTCAATAGTTACTTCTTGGACCACTTTGGAGGTACTTTTTATGGCTTTTTCTTTCCTCTTTTCATTACATTTATTCTTGTATGAATTCTTCAATCCAGACAATTCTTATTCGATTCATTAGCGGCAAGAAACTCTCGTTCTAGAGTTGAGGTTACAAAACATGATTGTATGACATTATTTTGAGTTGGTTATTGTAGTTTATCATTATTGGTTGTTTTTACGTTCTTGCTCTTACTACTTTAATGCTTAATTACCATTAAAGTTAATCTATAAACCTTTTGTGAACTCGGACGACAGAACCTTATGTTGAAACAGAGAGCATAAGGAATGAGTTCTTATATCTAACTAGAATTAGAGACAGATTCGCTTCTAGGATAGTGATGTACCTAGATTCCCTTAGTTGGTTCAAATACTGAAAGATAACTTAATGCATCGAAATTTGTTGACCTATTTCAGCTCAAAGATGTAATTAGGTCTCCAATTTTGGTAGAAAGTTAAAGGTCCGGAAGATCATAATCATATTATCAACCTTGTGTATCAATAACTAGGATAGATAACTTAATCAACAATCACGTACACTTGCGTGTGTCTTTGAACATAACAAAAATATATCAACATGCTATAGCAAATCCTCTTATCATTTGTCGGTGATGTACATATGCTAGCTGCACAAGATTTTTTCAGGGTAACAATAGATCTTTCAACTATTGTCAATTATTGGCCAATGGGTGGTGCCTGAATGGACC
The DNA here is from genome assembly GCF_019186545.1 of Solanum stenotomum. NCBI lineage: Eukaryota > Viridiplantae > Streptophyta > Magnoliopsida > Solanales > Solanaceae > Solanum > Solanum stenotomum. Next base: position 42,002,208 of record NC_064286.1, on the reverse strand, counting down.
ATTCTCTCCCCCTTTTTTTTTGTTTCTTATGATACAACTGTCTCCCATATTTCAAACTTCTATATTTAAAAAAAATAAAAAAATCTTGTGCATTTTGGGTAAGATTAACTTTGAAGAAAAAATAAAAATAATATCCTTTTAATATCTTTAAAAAAGTCACTTATTTTGGAGAACATTTAAAAAGCTAAAATATCATTTAAAAAGAAATGAAGTACAAGATTGTATTTTCATCAAAAGAAAATTTCATAGAGCTCACGAGCTGATTCCCTCTGAATAAGAAAATATACATAGTTAGGAAGCAATACTGTAATTAAACTATGAATTAAAATGTTCCCACAATTGCATAGTAATTCTGTAAGTAATTGTTCAAGTTGTAGAAAAATTCAATAAAATGAAAATGACATTTAGTTATCTAGGAAAGGAGTAGTAAAAAATGACATTTTTCACCAATCTCTTATATTAATTAGATATATCTTTTTTTCTCTATTAAATTTAAATTACAAAACAAACGTGTATATGCAATTAACTATTTGTTTTCATTAAGATTGAATCCAATGCCAAAAACAAAAAGATTGAATCCAATATTCTTATCCATGAAATTATTAATGTAACAATGCAAATATGTTAATCATGTATAATATAATGTAATACCCGATTAGACAGTCTCTAAGTTCTAAAAAAAAAGATTAAGAATCCACGAGTCCATCTGTCTATCAATGAGTTTTATTTTTAAAGAAAATGGATGGAATAAATTAAATATTCTTTTAGTTTTTTAGTGAAACTAACAGATTCCCAATTGATTATTTATTTAGAAAAATAGGAGGATTATAAACAATAATAATGAAAGTATTTTATTAGAAAGTTTGTAAGATCTAGTAGTAGAATTGTTCTATGTCACAATAAGTATTAGGGTTCAATTCCATAATACAGGACCTAAAAAATCGATAAATCAATGGAGACATCTGCTTTTTTTTTTTTTTTTCAAATGAATTATGGTTAATTACTTTGTTGGAAAAATAATTCTAGTATCTCAAAAAAAAATATTCATATCATTGTCTAAATTCATTTCATTATATCTTGTTAATGAATATTTAATACGTTAATTATTCTAAATTTCTAACATATTTTTAATGACTATTAAATGTCCTTATCAGTCTTATTTGACCTTTCTCCTAACATAATGTCTATATCATTACTTTCCTAATTGTAACAGATATATTATTTGGACATTATTCCTCTTAATTAGCCGTTAATCTTATTGATAATCCTTTATTTTAATTTTGATGGTTGGATCTCTTTAACCAAATTATGCTATCATCTTTCATCTATAAATACTAAAAGGTCTATTCTTGTTGGAGAGAAAAAAAATACCAAGAACACAAATTTATTCTCCTCTATTGTGTTTCATTCTTATTGAATCTTTGTTAGATTCTGACTCTTAGTTTTATATCAGAAGAGCTTGTTGAATCATGAAAGATACACACATAGTGAAATATCTTTAAGGACAGTGAACACACTTCAAGCTTTGATGAATTCCACACATATATATGTGATGAAAATAGTTCTCATAATATTTCCAACATTCTTACGAATAATTTTAAACTTTATTCGTACAGAAAATCAATTACTACACATATTTGTGGGGGGTTGTGTGAAGGAGAGTTGTGTAACTTCAATGCGAGGTGAAGCCTTTTGCATTCATATTAATAAGGTATGTGACGATACTATATCCCTATAATTTTAATATATATTTATATGTGAAAATTGTCAATATACCCCTTAATGTTAAAGACGATTAAGAGAAATGATAATTCCGCTAAGTGAAAATAGAATTGATTAAATGGATGATAGATTTACGTGGTCATTCCTCAAGATTCTCTTGTAGCTAATTTGTGAAAGATGGAGTGTTAGACTTTGGTGGTACCTAGATTATTTTGTGTTCTACACCCAAATTGGAGAAGAAGAATATTTATATGTGTTGGTGATTCTAGAACTGTATAAGTTCTTAGAATGAGATATGTTATTCTTATTAAACTCACATATGAAACTATTGGTATTATCTTAGGTGGTTACTTGATATTAATATTTGTGCAAGTTGATTTCTATGAAATTGTGAGAAAAGATTGAATGAAGATCTTATTTGAATTTGATAAGATGTTAATAAAAATTATAACATTTCGGTGGATAATGAGTTTGATTTTGTTTGCTCTTAATATTTTTAAGTGATTGATGAAAATGTAGATAGCTATGCTTATTTGATTAATTCATGATGTGATTTATGGTACGTTAGAATTATGCTTTTAAATTTATTTCATATTAAGAGGACACAATGTTTTAATTTTACTTTTTAAATATTTTCAAGTATAAAACTTGAGATGAAATTAAGTATATTATGATATTACATGTTTGTGTTTATAGAGTATCTAAATTATTAGAATAAATTTAGGATGCCAAAGTCTTTTGTTAACTAATACAAGTTTTAGACATTTTTTGTATCATGATGTAATGGTTCATTGTGTTATAACTGTTGATGATGTCTCAGCATGCTTAGATGGTTCCAGACAGAGGCGAAGCCAGGATTTGATATTTGTGGATTCTAAATTTTAAAACAGAACAACATATTAGTCTAATATATCAATTGTTAAATTACAAACATAGACACACATATATCCACAAACATATAAACATATCATAAAAATTGCACTCGACAAGTTATTATGTTTTGAAAACAGAAATGATGCATCATTTGGTACACTTTCAAATACTTCATTTGTTAATATGAAGATTTGAGTTATTTATTTCAAAGTTCTAAAATATTATTTGGTAAAAGGTAGATAAGTGTTATATTTTAGTATAACTTTTGAATTTTTTTTTATAATCTCAATATTATTTTAAGTAAAATTAAAATTATTAAATTCACCATTAATATTGTTGGGACCTAAAGGGAAGGTTTTACTTGATTCACCCTTGAGCCACTCTTGCCTTGAAAGTTGAAGTTCCGAAAAGCAAATAATAACTTAATTAATATAATCAATTATTAATACATGGAACAATCTTAAAATCAAAGATTAAAAATAAGATCTTTGAATAAATTGTCATACAATGTAAAGAAAAATTAAAAAAGAAAAGAAAAAGGAAGAGCTGAGGAGAAGCTGAGAAGAGTAAATAGTACTTACCGGGGCAGATGTCTGCACTTTGACAACAAACAGTAGCAATGAAGTAGGTAGTAAAAATTAGAACCCTAACTTTGAAAAATAAAATAAAATTGGGTTTAACGTTTTATTGAATGCTTCAAAATAAATCAATAGTGAGATGTTGTTTTAGAGTATGACACTATATTTTTGTTACTTACAATTATCTATTTTGAAATTAATAGTCATATGTTGTTTTGGAGTATGACACTACTTTTTTATTATTTTCAATTATCAATTTTCTATTTTATTGTTTGAAAAGAATTTAGAAAAATTGAATTAAAGGAGGGTAAAAGATCGGCACAAAGCACATTTTTAATCCAAAATAAAAAATCTAGAAAAATTGAATTAAATAAAAAGTTGAATAGTTTAGTTGCCAATGGGGCTCGAACCCCCATCCAAAGAATCAGAGCTGCCCAGACTTATCACTGCGCCACCCACCTTAGCTTGATGTGGATTCGCACGCAATATTTAGATATATTTGTACATGATTTTTTAGTATGTATATAGGGTCTATGTAAAAGCCAGTGGGTTCGTCCGAACCCTCATTTAACATTATAGCTCCGTCCCTGGTTCCAGAGATAATTAAGATGTTGCATTATGTGAAAGCTTTGTGACATTGGTGAAAAGTGACACTTTTTAGTTGGTCTGAGCAACCATGGATTATTCACTGTATTTCCTTCCATCTTGATATTGCTCATGCATGGGACTAGGCATTGTTGTTTGAATGGTAAAAAGTTTGTTTCCATAGATTGAAATATTTGAAAAGGTGGAATGATCTGGGAGGCTTTTGTACTTGGCTTCGTTTGTAAGTTGGACCCTTATACTTAGGATTATACCAACTAAACCCTTAAAATCACTGAAACATAATATTTTAAATATCTTTCTCATCCTATGCAGTGCGTGTGGTACACTCATTTACACATGAAATTCCACGTCATTTTTAATGACACATAAGAAATTAAACATTAAACCAATAAAATAAAAATAAAAGGCGTACTTCTGCGTATGCTGGAAATTTTGAACATTATTTTCTCCATTTTTTGCTCTCAAATTGAGCATCCAATTCATGTCAAATGGGTGAAATTCATACCTATTCTACTTGAATTTCATACTATTGGTTCACTAACACAACCCAACAACTCTACATGACAATTTTAAAATTTATTTCATAATTCACAAACCCATTCGCCATTTTTGAAGCTTCATTAAGCTTATCAATGAAGTTTTTCATTTTTCAATACCCACTATCACCAAAGAATACGCACAAAATTGAGATTTTGAAAGTGGGAATACGTGAAAACGAAAAAGGACTAGGATTGACGTTGATTTGCAGCAAAAAAAAAAGAATTTTGAGAAAGTATTTGGGGGTGGGACAGTTCGTGTGGAGGGAGGGGCGTTAAGAAGAAGGGATATGGTGTGTCGATCCTGTCACGCCACGAACGTACACCCTGGACATGACCGATACTCGAAACTATTGTTGGTCCTCAAGCGAACCCTTAGCCTGGATGACTACTTAGTAGAAGACTTACTCAAGCAATGATAGAATCAAAACATAATTAAATCAGTTAAACTCAAATAATCATCTCATAAAATCTGGAAAATACTCAATTGAAATACTATAGTTTGTAAAACAACTCAAAGAGAGTAAATACTGAGATACACCTAGACCGTCTATCTATAAAGCCACTATTATTAAAGAAGGATGTCGGGACAAGACCCACGACATCTAAAAGATATTAACTAGATAGTAAATGTGAATTCCTCCAGAATGAGCGGAGGCTCACCAAAAGCTAGCTGGAGTGTAGAGTGATCTCAACGACGCACCTATTGATGATCCTAAACACATGTATCTCTATCATAAAAATGATGCAAGTCGAATGATATCCTTACATTGAATGTACGGGTATGTAATATAGTTGTAGCGAAACAACTGAAAGAAAGGACTATAATAGATAAATATATATATTCAAGTTGAATGTAAAGAAATAAATGAGTTAAATCATTTAAAGCTTTACAAAATATTTTCTCATCTCTGAACTCAACATAAGAAGTGATATATTAAAATACACTTTAAATCTATTGGAAGATTCTTTAACCGACAACCATCACTATGAGCTACGTGATAATACAACGTCTTACTCACATTGCCAGAACTGTTCTATACCGTGTCGGGGTATAGAACCTCTCAACTAAGTGGATCCATTAAGCAATAAGGATTCTTCTAAAAAGTATGATCTTTTACCCATATTGGCAAGACATGATTTATGAGGATTTTGTGTTTTTTGAACTCATCCTCATATCGGTGCTTAATAATACTCTTAATAATATATATATATATATATATATATATATATATATATATATATATACATACTCATGCTCAAATGTATAAAACACTCTTTCTCTGGTTTGAGATAATTGCTCAAACTATTCTTTTAAAAAAGTTAATGCTCTGAAATATCTCTGAACTCATAAACTCATAAACTCATTTAGAAATCATAGTTTCTTTTTTCTCACTTTAAAAATGATATCTTTGGAAAATACTTAGTTCCTTCTACTCTATCTTGAAACATCTCTTCAGACTCTACTCAAAACTCTTCTTTACATTTTACGATGGACACCTAATACGATGCATATGTGAAAACACAACAAAACTTCTCATTTCATTCTATTCCTTTATATATAAATTTTTGAGATATGCAGGGGATTGTTGGAAAAACTAATTCTAATACCTCAAAAAGAAGTAACCATATCATTGTTTAGGTTTATTTCATTATATCTTGTTAGAGAATATTTAATATTTTAATTATTCTAACATATTTTTAGTGACTATTAAATGTCATTAACAGTCTTGTTTGGCCTTTCTCCTAACATAATGTCTATAATGTTAGTTGTCTAATTGTAACATCACTTGGACATTATCCCTCTTAATTAGCTATTAATCTTATTGATATTCCGTTGTTCTTATTTTGATGGTTGGAGCTATTTCTTCTCCTCTATTGTGCTAGTTTTTTAATTTTCTATGAATCTTTGTTAGATTATAGTGACTAGTTTTATACTAGAAGAGCTAGTTGAATCTTGGGGATATATTCATATCGGATAAAATAGCCTTAAGAACAGTGTCTGACACACCTCAAGCTTTGGTAAATTTCATACAAATATTCTTGATGAAGATATTTTTAGTAACATTTCCAACATACTTTACAGAAACGTCATATAATAAATGTGGTATCTGCAAAAAAGACAATGTTGTTGGAGTCTGTTTTTGTTAATGATGATATTCATGCTAATGGTGGTGATGGTAATAATGATGATAGAATTGATGCTGTTAGGGGCATTTGTGATGGTCCTAGCCATTCTTAATAAGTACTGGTATTAGTAAGACAATTAAGAGGAAGAAGGGGGAAGGGAGGATATGATATGGAAGGATTACTATTATTCTCATAGTATTTTATTATTTTTATTGTCTAATTTGCTTCGATTATCATATTATTGGTCACTGTTATTGTAATTTTCTCCATTTTATTCTATATGGCCTTCCACTCCATTTTTTCACTTTCTTTAATTGATCTTGATACTCTCGACTTGAGTCGAAGATCTAACAGAAACAATCTCCTTATCTTTATATATATATTATCCATATTAACTCGTAAAATGATCAAAATTGCTCTAATGATACTTAAAAGGACCATTTAAATCTAGTACTAAAGAAAAGAGGCCATTTTATTATTTTTCTCGTAGTTTTGACATTTTACTTTCATGTGACCAATAGTGTTCTTTAGCCAGTTTTGTCATTTTACTTTCATGTGACCAATAATAGAATATTTCTTCATGGCTAAAAACAAATGCATATAATGTATAATTATACATAGATGTGAATGTTATTATTATTATTATTCTATTGAATATTTGGAGTTGAGTGTTTAGATACTTTACTAAAAACAGGGTCAACTAAGGTAATTGAAAGCAACAAGTAACGAATTAAATCTTGACTGATAATAATGATCAGAATTCTATTTGAACTTTGAATTCCTTAGCAATGTTGTAATAATTAATTAGAATTTTCCTCTCAAATATGACTATAGAAGTTGTAAGTTGAAAGTTGAAACTACATAATTTAACAAAATATTATCCGCCTAATTAGTATTTTTTTTATTTCTCATTCAATGTATGGTACTCACATTGAACCCCGATTAATGCACTTACTACTCTAATTCTATAGATTATTATTATTATTATTATTAATATTATTATTATTATTATGGCTATTATTGTTTTATGTAGTAAGAGTAGACATTGATAAGAAATATCCATTTATTCATAATAAGCTTCAAGTGCTTGCGGCTTGCTCCTCCCAGTGACTCGAAGTTTTAGTTCTTTATTCTTCTTCACCTTCGTGATGGTTATCTCAGATACTGTTTGCGGTATCGTTCCTTCATATCTCTAGATTGTAGTTGTAACTCATTCATACTATAAAAAAATAATTCTATCTCTATGCAATGGGTACTAGTTACAACCTATATGTTTTCATTAAGGCTGTTGAACTGATCAAATTATTTTATTTTTTCAATGCAGGGAACGTAATGGCGTTACTTATTATTATAACTATAGTTTTATGTTGTCAAAGTCAGTTGATTGCTGAAACACCTAACGTTGTTGTTTCTCAAGATGGGACCGGGGATTTCAAGACTATAGCTGGAGCAATACTAGCAGCCCCGAATAATAATGTTCAACCATACTATATCAAGATTAAACAAGGTACATATTGGGAATACATTCAAGTTGATGAAGAAAAGATGAATATAGTATTGATCGGAGAAGGAATGAGTACTACAATAATAACGGGTAATAGAAGCTTCGTTAACGGCAATAAAACCTATGACACTGCAACAGTGGGTAAGTCTCTCTATATACTTATGGATTTCATTAATTTTGATGAATTTTAATTCTTTGTTCTTATTTTGTTTGTAGGGGTTTTTGGGAGTGGCTTCACAGCCCAAGACATCACCTTTAGGAACGACGCTGGACCAGGAAAGTATCAAGCAGTTGCATTAAGAGTAGAAGCAGATTTGGCTTCTTTCTATAGATGTCGCTTTGATGGGTATCAAGATACTCTATTTATCAAAATGAACAATCAATTTTATCGTGATTGTGAAATCTATGGCACGATAGACTTCATTTGCGGTGACGCAAAGGCCCTATTCCAAAACTGCTTAATTAAAGCACACATTCCATTGGCCATGCAGTATAACACAATCATAGCACAAAAGAGAGAGTTTGAGAAAGATGCAACTGGAATAGTGCTTCAAAATTGCACTATAAAGGCTAGTCGAGATTTGGAGAAAATGGATAACATCACCACCTATTTAGGTCAACCATGGGGTATATTCTCTAGGACAGTGATCATGGAAAGTTACATTGACCACTTGATAAGTCCTAGAGGATGGATTGAACCTGGAAATACATCCATTGTTCGTCGTCGTCCATATTATCTGGAGTACAACAATAGAGGACCATGTGCTGTTGCCCAGAAACGTGTGAAATGGGCATCCCTCACTATGGATCCGAACATTGCATCAACTTTCACAGTTAGAAATTTTATAAATGGTGACAAGTGGATTCCCGCCAATATCCCATATTATTTAGACTTTTCTTAAACAATATTAGGGTTGTGTTCCTTCTACTTATCATATTACAAAAATAGTCAGTATATGTACCTATCTTGTTACATCAAATTTTCTTGGTACAAATGTTTCAGATAAACAAGAAATAGCTATGTGTTTTATGAAGGAACAAACTATTTGACTGCTTGGAACTTCTTTCCCATACTCTGTTTTCCCCATTTTGCTTTAATTTGTACCTTTAGTAACTTTTCCCCCTCTTTATTAACCATCAGCAATTTTGATAGTACTAACTAATTTGAATTCGCAACTAGTGTAATTGTATATCTCCACTGAGCCTTGAGGGTTCTTCGTTCATATGACTCGAGACCTTTGATTAGTAACGGAATGATCCCTAGTGACGGAGCTAAGTGGAGGAAAGCATAATATTCAACCCCAGTTGTTTTTTTTCTTTATCATGTTTCACATTCTATATAGTTGGATCCATATGTCAAATGCCATCATTTCATGTAGCTGTGAGTGAATTGTATCCATTTTATATTTTTAGCTGATTGTCAAATAAATATTTAATTAGTTCAAATTCAAAGTGGAAAGGTTGATCAATAGGTACAAGTAAGGGCGGACCTGGAGGTAGTCGAGGGGTTCACCCGAACCCCCTCAACAATAAATTACATTGTATATATAAGGTATTTTAAAGAATTTTTATGCCTTGATTGTGAACCTTCTAATGTAAAATTAGAGATTGGTTTAGTGGTAGAGAGGTTCAATACTCACCTTCAGGTTTCAAGTTCAAATCTTAGGCACCATTTTTTTTTAATCCCCTTAATGGAAATTCTCGTTCCGCTACTGGGTACAAGGTTGAGGCTCAAGATGAGATATATGGACAATTCCAAGTATATGACTTTTAGCTATAATTACGCAGCTCAGGGTTTTTGTTTTGTATAATTCACACGTTTGTATAATTTGGAATTTATATAATATAATTTGTATAATTTTTGTATAATTTGGAATTTGTATAATATAATTTGTATAACTGTTTACACTTCTAATATTTGTAATTGTATATATTCGTTATTTCGAGTTTATACAAAAATAACTGAATTATACAAATGTACCCGCAAATTATACAAACCTACAAATTATAAAAATCTGTGAATTATACCAACAAAACAACTTAAACTGTAGCTACAGTCCATAAATATGCAAACTATAGCTATGGATCATAATTAAGTTTATTATAATGGCTATATGCGAAAGTTTCACAATTAAGTAATAACTGATAAAAATAAGTGCCTCAAATACGTTTATTGGTTAGGAAAAATCACCCCACATAGCTGTAACATCTCTCAATTTGAAATAGATAGGAAGAAGCTAAGAATTGGAAATAGTCATTTTTGGAAAGAATTGAAAATCTGAAAATTTGTTTAGGTTAGGAAAAGTGAGTTTTTGGTCAACTTCAAACGGCCATAACTCCTAGATCAGGATTAGTTAGGTGTACTTTCAGATATGGTTAGAAAGTTCTTGGAATGATCTTTCCAACGCCGCCGAGTTTGTGCGATTCCGAGTTTGTATGAGTAAGTTATGCCCTTTGGAAGTTGGGCTGTTGGATTAAGGAAAGTCCAAATCCAGATTTTTGAAGGGTAGTTTGGTCTTTTCCTTACCCTTTCATTTTGATTCACTTTTGGTAATTACTTAGGGGTCTAAACTGAACTTAGTTAGTTTACGCTTTTGGAAAAAAAAAGTTAGGGTTTTGAGAGAAGAGAAAAGAAGAGAAAGGAGAAGAACGTTCAAGATTCGTCAAGATCGTCGAGATTTAGCGTGTGGATTTCGTCAGGGGTGATCCCTACAAGGTATATGAGATCACATAGCGTTGGGTTAATTCACCCATGCGCCAACCATGATTTATTTAAGTGAATTTAAGTTCTTGAAAGCTTAGAAATTGAGTTCTTGATGGGTTTGTTGAAGTTCCATTAAATTCTTGTTTCGTTGAATTCGTTGAGGAGTTGATTGATCCGAATCTGTAGTTTTAGGTTTGACTTTGAGTAGAATCTGATGTACTTTGAACATTTAATCGATTCTAAGTAATTGGTGAAAGAACCCATGGAGTTTAGAGGGTTTAGAGCTGGAAAATGAAGAAGAAATTTCGTCGGTCGAAATTTGACACTGCCTTTGCGTCGCGGAGTCATTCCCTAGATTTGAGAATTTTTGTTTTGCATCGTGGAGCCTTCATGGAGTCTTCTGCCTCAAAAGTCATTTTCGAAACTAAATTTTAAATGCTTCTCCACGACGCGGACGTACCCTCAGATACTGATTTTCGGTCTTTTTCTCATGTTTAGCTATCTAAATTCATTCCTAAACATCATGAGATCTTTCATATCACAAATCGCGATCCTTGAATCCATAATTCAATTCAAGGACTAGTAAAGAGTCAAGTCAAGAGCAGTTAAGATCAAAGTCAAGAGTCAAGTTAAGAGAAGTTCGTAAAGTTTTCCAAAAGTCTTTTGCAAACGTTTTAACCTTGTTTTGAGACTTAAGTTTTGAGTTGAGTAAAGACTAAAAAGTAAAGCTTGAAGTTGATTTCTTCAAAAGTATATGGGGACTATATATTCCCAAAGGGTTTAAAATGTTTTCACATTTAAACAAGAAAGGAAAACCTTGATTTCCAAAGAGCCTTTGAGCTAGTTTTCAGAAAAGAGTAAATGCTTTCATAGTTAAGCAAGAGGGGAAACTTTGATTTCCAAGATAGCATTTGAGCTAAGTTTTGAACAATTATCTCAAATCACAGAAAGAAGTATGTTTTAAACATAAAGAGCTAGTATCATATTTTATGAGTATTATTGAGCACCGATATGAGGACGAGCTTGAGTTCAGATAACTCACATCTCCATAAACCTTGTAGCCATCATGGGTAGAAAAGGGTCATACTTTTTAGATGAATCATTTTCGCATAGACTAGTGGATCTACTTAGTAAGTTAGGTCCTATAACCCTGGCAGGGTATAGGATGTGCTGGCAGCGTGGGGGAGATCGATGTATCATCACAATAGCTCTTATGTGATGGTTGTTGGTTAGAGAAACTCCCACAACAGTATTTTGTATTTTTATATACATTAGTCTATTTGTATTTTTACATACATTTCAGAGTTTTAGTGTATATTTGCATACGCCCAGAGTTGACATCATATTTTAAACAACTTTTCTTTATATTGCACTTATTTTAAAACTACTTTATATTGAAATGAGTTCAGTTATGTTGAGTTGAGTTAAGCCAAGTAAGTTCTTCAGTTTCCTTTCAGTTTCTTGTCAAGCTTAAGTTGTGTTTAGCATTCCAACTCGTATACTCGTACATTCAATGTATTGATGCCAGTTGGCCTGCATCTTATTATGATGAGACGCAGGTAGCTAGGATCGGCATCTAGCACATCGTTGATCCAGTGAGCAGTTCAGAGTCTATTAGTGAGCCTCTTTGCATTCCGGAGGATCCTTTTTGTTTACTTTCAGTAGTAGATAGTTCATTAGGATGTCGTGGGCCTGTCTCGACATCCATCTCAGTTGTTTTAGAGGCTTCATAAATAGTCAGTCAGATGTTAGTTCATTCGTCATCATTTTGTTATTGACTTATGTTTTGATTTGAGTTACCATTTTGGCTAAGTTAAGTGTTTATTTTCAAAACATTATGAGTTCAATTTGAGACAGTTAAGTTGTTTGGCATTTGAATTCCTTTCTTATTGCATATAGTCTTCCACTGAGTAAGTAAGCCAAGCCAAGGGTTCTCTTGGGGCCAGCAATGGTTCTCGAGTGCCGGCCACGTCCAGGGTGTAGGCTCAAGGCGTGACAATATCTATTTAAGGCTTAATATTACAACCTTTAGATGTACTTTTTTTTATATTACTACTTATAACATTTTAATTACAAGTATTAACAGATTATTTTTAATCTATGATTTATTTTCTTTTATTTTATTAATTAGTTATTATTTTTATAATTACATTATAATTAGTCAGTAAGATAAATACATTAAAATTAAAGAATCAATTGTCATTATCTCTTACACTATTTTAGGGATAACATTAATATTGGAGAATCAATTGTTATTATCTCTTACACCATTTTAGGGATTTTTTTTCAGTTTTCACACGGCTACCCCCCACCCACCCACCCACATCCCCATCTTCCGCTTTTACCCACACGCAAACCCCACACCCCCACCCTCACGTTCCTCTTTTACAGAGAACTAACTTTGTCTCTTTCACCTTCTTCAACGTTCGTCTTCTTCATTCAAAAAGAAAATCAGCAGAACTCTTCCACATGTATATGATTCAATGATGGGAGGAGATCTACACACGAGAAATGTGGAGAAAGCAGTTGATAAACTTGCCACAATTAGACCACTGTCTTTAGCTAGCACAAAATTTTATGGTAAAAGACTGGACCTCTATTTCAATAAACTACCTGCATATGTTGACAAGCCTCAATCCAAGCTTAAAGTTGTATTTATAAAGAATGTGTCTCAACAGGATCCAAGCTCAAAGTATGTATTCATATCTTATTGTGTTTTGTTCATAATAAGTAATTCACTTTTCTTCTCAATATTTTTCTTCAATGTTTTTTCAGCGATTATGGATTGTACGCATGTCTCTTTGCTAAATATATATATTAGCAATGGAGTTTTTTATATGGGTCTAATTGACATTGATGCAAAGTACCACCGTAAAAGGTACGCCACAATCATGTGGCAGTATGGAAGAAGCAAGAACGCTGATGGCACAACTAGTGAGAGTGAAGTAACTGGAATGGTTGCTAGCAAATTTGGTGGATCCAGCAAAGCAAAAGAACATGCTTAGGATACTATCAATTATCCTACACCAAGACCAAGGAAATGAACTTTAAAATATTTGAATGGAGTTTAGACTTTTAATTATTACATGTTTTGATTTTGGATGATGTATCTTTCTTTTGCTATAGTTTTTGACAACAATATATAATATGGATTGTTTTACATTGTCAGATTTATTCTTCCCAAATTTATACCAGTTGGATATCAATTTCATACATTTTTAATTTTAGTCTTTGTTCTAAAATTTCAAGTTGGATATCATGTATATACAAATTGGATACAACATTAACTTATTTTAGATTGTCTAATTTGGTTGAAATATCAATTACATTTTGTTTTTTTTAATTTTTCAGTGGGATATATGTTGGATACCAATTGGATATAACATTAACTTGTTTTAGGTTGTCTGATTTTGTTGAAATCTCAATTACATGTTGGATTTTCAATTTTTCCAATGGGATATCAGTTGGATACCAAATGTATACCAATTGGATACAACATTAACTAGTTTTAGGCTGACTAATTTAGTTGAAATCTCAATTACATGTTGGTTTTTCAATTTTTCTAATGGGATATCAGTTGGATACCAAATGTATACCAATTGAATACAAAATTAACTTGTTTTAGGCTGACTAATTCAGTTGAAATCTCAATTACATGTTGTTTTTCAATTTTTCCAATGGGATATGAGTTTGATACCAAATGTATACCAATTAGGTACAAAATTAACTTGTTTTAGGCTTACTAATTTAGTTGAAATCTCAATTACATGTTGTTTTTTTCAAATTTTCCAATGGAATATCAGTTCATACCAAATGTATACAAATTTAATACAACATTAACTAGTTTTAGGTTGACTATTTCGGTTGAAATCTCAATTACATGTTATTTTTTCAATTTTACCACTGGGTTATCAGTTTGGTACCAAATGTATACCAATTTCATACTAAGATTTGACTTAATTTTTTCAGTTGATATCAATTGCATACCAACATTACCTAATTTTTGACTATACATTAAAAAAACACCGAATACACAAATGTTTAATTAGTACACATAATAAGTGTTCTGAATATATACGTCATTAACTTAAAAGACAAAGTAAATCAAAACACGAGTTTGTCACAATAAAACAACCAAATAAAAATAAAAATAAAAATAAATCATGTCTTTTTTTTTTGCAGGGTAATTTGAACATGTCTTCATGTTGTGTCCCTCCCGACGACATGTATTGTACGTAACCTTAGACCTGCAAACCTTTTCCAGCGTTCAAGTTGTGGTCTCCCTACAGTCTTTTTGAACCAGATGACAATAATTTATGTTACAAATTTTTTTGAATTGCATATTTTTCTATTCCATCATAAATTATTGTGTCGATATTACAGGATACAAAAGTACAAATAACTTTTATACATATGTTATATCAGTATACGAATTTCATACCATTTTATGCATACTTTCTATACCTATTTCATACCAAAAGTAAACACTGATTCACACAAGATTCATGCCAAAAAAGAATACAAAATCATATAATTTATAACTAGTAATTGTCTTTTATTAAATAAATAGTATACCAATTTCATCCCACTATTATGCACACAATTTCATACCAATATAATGCCAAAAATAAAATAAAATCATACCATTTTTGTGTCATAAAAACTATAAATTTTCATACAAGTTTGATTTTACTATTATATCAATTTCATACAAAATTTACGTCAATTTTTAAACCGAATTCATACCAAAAAATTAATAATGGTTCATACAAAGAATGAACAAATTTAGTTATAAACATTTTTAATCAGTATTCATTCACAAATTAGTAGTATACAATTTATCGATTGCCATACATGTCTGGTATTAATAGTATACAAATTTCAAAAAAAAAATTAATTTTTTTAATTAGAAACATACCAAAAAATAAAAAATGGGTCAGACAAATAACGAACAAATTCAATGTTCATAGCAAAATATAACATTATACATTTTAAAAAAACAGCATAACTAAATTATTATACACAGCAAAAAATCTGACATAATCAAATTCTGTTAAACATGGTATAAACATTATACCAATTACAGATAAATTTTATGTATTTTATTTTTACCAGAAACCTTGAATTAAAAAAAAAATCATACCAAAATCAAACTTATATTATGTAATCTCAAAAAAAAAAAAAATGTTCATACAAAAGAGTCATAATCAAATTCTGTTATAGACAAAACAAAATCTGAAAATTTATTTTTTAGCATCATTGTTCTTAATTTTTTTAACATTTGAGTAGTATAACAATAAAAATAAAAAATTACAAAGATCACTAACCTGAAGGATCATATCTACCACTATGCTTTATTAATATTGATAAGAAGCCGTCCATTACAACAAAATGAAGATTATTGAATAAAAACGAAATGAAACTAGTTGTGAGTGAAGAAATATTCCAGAAATAATCGACAGGAGAGAGAAACGTTTGAATAAAAGGAGAAAATCTGTTTTTGAACTAAACTTAATTGATTGGAGTTAAAAATGGAACACAAATATTTCTTTTTTATTCAATCTCCTAATTTTATGCACATATTAATTATCATTAATCAATTCAAATTAATTGCCACAACTTTATCCGTTTTTTACCTCTCTTTTTTTCAAACAAATTAATTTCTAATGTAATTTTAAAACATTTTTTTTATTTCAATAAACTGTTAGAACTTGCAATTTTTTTTGTTACAACTTGAAAAAGTATTATACTGTCATAACTTGAAATTATTAGTCATATATATGTCAATTACAAAATTTTCACTATTGATTGTGCCACTAAGAACTTATGAGTAGTAAAATCTGTCCAAATTCATTTGAATCACCCAAATTTAATGAGTTGGACGAGAGGTAAATACAAATGGGCTGATTTGGGCACAAATCCAAACTAACCTGTCAAAACGAAGCAACTCATATTGATCGGTGAGACAACCCAAACTTAACAGAGATAACTACAAAAAAATACTCAATTTATGGGGGTTAATTTGTCAATTTGAGGCAGTTTTTGACCCTCACAATAAGAATTGCGACGGTTTTAAAAAATGCTACAATTACCTTTGCCACGAGCATATTTGTGACGGTTTTGAGAAACCTCCATGACGATCGCCACAAAATCACTTTTTAATTTGTGGAGGTTTTTTTAAATCAATTTGTGACAGTTTATAACCTCCACCATATTCTTTTAATCTTTTTAAAAAAATATGTTAGCATGGATTTAAAATTGCCCCGAAATGATATGAATATTCACAAAATCTAATTTGTGGAGGTTTGTGACCGCCACAAAGTTAAATTTCTATAAAAAAAAAACATATTTTACATCAAGCCTTTGTAATAATGCATATAAATACTTTCTAAATATTTAATGTAAATCATATTACATTATACAAATCTGTAATAAAAACTCATGTATAGCAACTTGAGTGTTACAACTTAAAATATAAAATAGTTCCATATCAAAAAAATATTAAAAAGAAGTACTATGCAGTTATTTGGTGACTTGAATTGGTGCCATTATTTTTTTTTTCAAGGTGAAGTAAGCTCGATCTTCATCATCACTAGGTTGAAAGCTTCAAAACCATAAATAATTCATATATATATATCCTGAAATATATAAAAGTATGGCTACATTAAATTTAGCAACTTACATAGTACATATTTATTTTCAAATAAAAAAATATATATAAATCTCAAATTTTAGTGTGAATTCTAAAATTCATGTGATAGAGAATTACCTTTATATTCACAAAAATATTATGATCAAATCCGCATGTTGTACACACTTATTGCTCTGAGAATCACTTCATAAAACCTACAAAGAAAGTCAATTAAAAAAATTTATACATGCACACACAAAATTCTGATTGAACAAAAGAACAAACTAAGGTAAAAAAAAAAAAAAAAGGAGAGAGCATTTTAAGAGTTACCGAATTGTGGAAGTTGGGAAATGGGACAGAAATGTGGGAGTTTATTTTGTAGTGGGAAGGGGGAATTTCTATTTGTTTTGGTTTCAAAAATTTTTGGGAGGGAATTTTAGTTCTTGAAATTTTTAATTTTGTGGGAGAAAAGGTAAGCCTTTTAGGATTTTGGTTAGACTAATTACGTTAAAAGTTTCCTTATAGCTACTAATAACTAGTAATTAGTAATTAAAATATTTTATCTTGAAAATCAAATATTATAAGAGCTTAAATAAAATAAAATGCACACACACATAAATATAATAAATATAACAATTGATAAGACATCTATATTTTATTTTAAAATACGTAAATTTACTCAAAGAAATAAAAACTAAAAGTAGAATTCAAATTATATTTAACTCATTAACGCAAAATGATCTAGCAAAAAATCATACTTAGTAATGCGTGTTTGGCCATAAAAATTAAAATTAGTGCAATTAATAGGTAGTAGTTACATAGTTTAGTAATTGCACAATATAGTTATTACAATTATTTATTTTTATCAGATATAATTGTAAATGTATTGTTATATTGCACAAGTATAATTACACATTTAGACTAAATTTTCAAAATAAATTTTGTTGTCAAAATTTAATATAAAGTAGTAATGTATAAAAATAAAGCACTAAAAAGAAGTTGAATAGACAAAGTAGAAAAGGAATATTTTGATAGTACGTTAATAATAATAATAATAATAATAATAATAATAATAATAATAATAATAATAATAATAATAATCTATATATATATAAAGTATAGAAAGAGAACGATGTATATTTGTGTCATTGTGTATACATATATTGTGTTAGTTAAATTTTATTACTATTTGTCATAAATCATAAAATATGAATATTTTATAATATATCAAAAATAAAAGATCTATAAAAAGGATATATTTTCTAAAATTAATGAATTTACAAATTTATGGGAGTTAATAATCGCCACAAATTATGAAATTGTGGCGATTTCCAAACCTCCTTAATATAATTGTCACAAAAAGATTTATTTAGTAGGGTTTAAAACAAACGTCACAAAATAAAGTAATAGAATAGGTTTTTAAACCTTCCACAAATAAACTGTTACAAATTGAGCATTTTTTTTGTAGTGAATATCTCAGATGGTCACTCAACTATGACTTCTTTTCTCAGAAAGTCACTCAACTTTGATTTTTAACTCAAAAATCACTCAACTATGAACTCTTTTCAGAGAAAGTCACTCAATTTTGTTTTTTTAACTCAAAAGTCACTTAACTATAAGATGTTTTTCTCAGGAAGTCACTCAACCTTTTATTTTACTTATTTTCCCCAAAATTATTTCCTTATCACTTGTGCGTTTTTTTTAATTAACTAATGAGGTGCATGATTTGATAGGTTTAATTTTGAACTTTTGAGTTCAACTTAATGTCACTTTATTTTTCCCAGTACCAAATTAGTAATTGCTTAATTATTACAATAATATGTTGCTAACATCATTAATTAGGAGCTAAAATTATATATAAATCAAATGATTAGTATTTATTGGTCACTGGTAAAATATAAGATATAATATTCTAAATAATTACTAGTAAAATATTAGACATAATATTAAAAATAATTATGCTTCATTACAAAAATATTATGTCGTCACGACGGACTATAATGTTCTAGTCAAAACCTTCAGTTATATTATTGATTAATATTATCCAAAAATATTCTTACAAATGTAATTCTTAATTTAATTAATTTGTTTAACTAAAAGAAATAAAGAACGCATAAGATAATAATTTTGGGAGGAAAAGGTAAAATAAAAGGGGTCACTGTTATATTTTTAATGGGACGGATAAAATAGGTGGGCATTAAATGGTTTAAATAGATATTTATTTAATTCTTAATATTTTGGTTTTGATAAAAAATATCATGTCAATAAATTTTAATTTAAAAAATCAATTAAACATGTTGAGTGACTTTGGAAGCAAAATATTCATAGTTGAGTGATTTTTGAGTTAAAAACCAAAGTTGAATGATTTTCTGAGAAAAGAGTCTATAATTGAGTAACCATCTATGATATTATCTCAAACTTAACATGTTTAGATGGATTTACTTTCACGATTTGACCTTTAAATGAGTTAATCTTAAATTTTTACTCTAGAAAATCGAATTTATATCTAACAGGTACAATCTCTTTAAGAGTGTGGAATATAACTTGTAAGATACTATGATGCTAAATATAAACTTAATGCAAGGAAAAAAAATTAATTATTAGCCCTAAAGAGTAAAACTAATTAAAGACCAAATCAAAATAGGAAAAAGTGCAAATGACCTGTTTAGATGCACAAGCTTTAACCACTGAAATACAAAATTCACTACAACCAAAGTAAATTTGGTATGGAGAATCTAAAACAATGGAGTGTTAACAGTGGCAGATTCAGAATTTTTGTTGAGGGGGTTCGAAGTATAAAGAAGTAAACACGTAAAAGTTACAAGATAGGAAAATTTTAATTTTAATCCGCTAAATTTAACTTATATTGTCATGTTGTGTTAATGTTCTTTCTACTTTTACCCTGGTCCATCGAGCTTTTAAATTTTCTAGTGTCTTTCCTTTTATTTTGCAGTATTCTACTTTTTAGATTTTTTTCTAAATTTTGAATTAGTGCACATTTAATCATATGTTACTTTAAAAACCATCAAGATTCTTTAGAAAGGTGTAAAGATCGAGTTACTAATATTATAGTGCATATTCCGAAGATAAATAAATGATATCGTCGATTTTTTCAGTTCATTTAATTCAATTTACTAGGTTAATCATTTGTTTAAAAAAACAAATTATGAACCAATCAAATAAGTTTAGTTTAGTTTTAATCTCTTTAGAATTGACTTGAAAATAGTAAGAAAGAGATACAATAACATTAAGAAAGAATTCAATTAAATAAATTTTATTAAAAGAATATTCACAACTTTTAAATTTTTCCATTCGATTAATCTTAATTTACTTTATTTTATATAATAATTTTCTAATTCAATTTTAAATTTAATAACAATACATCATTTTTTCAAAGAGTTTCTTTAAGTTAGTACATGAGAAGAGAGTTATGTGGAAATAAAATGAGCAATATAAATAAGAAGAGTAAAAGACAAAAATATAAAAAATGTGGCTAGCAAATTTAAACAAAGATAAATTGAGAAAAAGAGATAACATAAAAAGAAAAATTAAAAAAAAAAACAAAAATAATATAATTTTAGATTGAATTAAAAAATAATGAACCTTTTATCGGGTATTCTAAGCCCAAAACTGAGCCCATCTCAGCCTTTTCAAAGCAACAAAAAAAGTTAAAACTTGTTGCACTCACGAAGAATCGAACTCGAAACGTGCGGTTTAGAAATGAACCCCCTTACCAGTGAGCCATGCTCCTCTTTTGGTTGTTGAGGGGGGTTCATTTTAGTATCTATACGCTTAAAATCAGAAGTCTTCCTTATATATACAGTGTAATTTTTCGACGAGGGGATTCGGGTGAACCTTCTAAGATCAACGTAGGTCCTCCCCTGAGTGTTATGAGAGAGAGAGAGAGATTGATTTTGGTTATTTGTATGAAAAACAAATTGATTTTCGAATATGAAAAGTAATATGGTATTAAATGGATGGTCAATGAAAATTAGTCTCAAAATAATATTCCTAAATGAGATAAGGCACATGTACCTCTCTAGACAATGACCGAAATTACAGAGACACACATTAACTAAACTAAGGTTCTTTACCTCTCCCCCAACCCCCCAAACTCATTTTTTTGTATTTGTGTACTTTTTTTTAGCTTATGTGGCACACTTTGTGATTCTCACTTACTCGAGTCGCGTGGGAGATGTTTGGAGGCGACGTAAGCCAAAAATAGTGTACAAAATTACAAAAAAAATGGGTTTGAAGTGGTACTAGGATCTTAGTTTAGTTAAAGTGTGTCTTGTGGATTTCAGTCATAGTCTAGGGGGTATTTGTGCCTTGTCCTTTCCTAAATTTAAATAATTTTGTTGGGACATACAAAAATTCATATCTAGTATATTTGGTAGGAAAACAAGAAAACATTCCTAATATCTTAAAAGCCCAAGTACAATATCAAAGTTCATGAGAAAAAACTACAATATTTGTGTCGCGACCGACTTTCTAACTCAAGATGACACCTACTATAACCCACCAATAGGTAAGTCAAACCTTACCCAAAATGACAAGTAATGAGTATAAGGGTAGAACTAACTAAATATAACACTAACAATAAGAAAAGATAGAAACAGAAGAAAACAAAAAAACTATATACAATAGAAGCCTCCTAGAATCTGGTAGTCACGAATACAAAGTTGTATAATATGAAAAAAATACAAGTCCTAACAGTGGACCACAACAAGCCATCTCAATCAAAGGCAAAAGACTAGTGAACATATATACATATGGAGATAGGCTGATCCAAGATGCCAAGTGCTCACCCATACAAACGATGCAGAGTGTAGCACAAAAGGTACTCAGTAGGCATCATAGGTCGACTGACCAAGAAAGGTAAAAACAATCAGAAAAGATAGAATCTAGACACAAACAGAGGTCCAAGCGGATATAAAAAAAGTACACGAGCATACCTAAAGTAAACCTAAGTACAGCTAAACCAAACCTAACTGGACCCCATAAGTCCAGAAGAAACACTCGTGCAAAAGTTTAAATAAAGCCCAAACGGACCCCATAAACCCAACATGTACATAAGGTAGCTAAGACTACAAGAGTGAAGTTCCTCAATCCAGCTCCTATAAATGTACTCCGGGCCTCGAACGCTATGTGATGGCCTCTAACTAGAGGTGACGACCTCGAACCGTAACACTTTAGCCTTGTACTGGGAATAAAGGTCACAAACTGTCAACATCATCCTCGGACGGAAGATAATGACCTCGAACTGGAAATAATCGTAGTGTCCAGTCAACTCCCAACCTAGCTAGCAAAGGTGACAAAACTGTGTGTTGACTCCGAAGAGGATTCCAATATCAAGACTAAGTTATCGTGGAACGACGTCCACCTACAAGTATCAACAGAGGGCTCTAAGCCTAGGACATTCCGATCCCAAGTCATTACAAAATCACAAAACCTCCGGTAACATACCGGAGCCACTTAGCTAGGGAGAGAAGACAGAAAGTCTACAAAGCTATGAAATCACCTAAGGTAAGGTTAATCATACTACCAGAATCAAGTCTTCTTTCTAGTCTACAAGGATCTAGTCCATCTGAAACGATGTTAGAGGCGATAACAAGGCTATAAGGCTTGCGAGTCTAAGACAACAGTAGTTTACCCTAGACTAAGGCCAAACAGGCTCCAAATAACATGTAACAACGCAAGTAATTCACAATAGCATGCGGTAACACACATAAAATCCCAAATAGCATGGTACTACCCCCGAAACAGTGGAAATCAATCCTAAAACATGGTTTCTAAGAAGGAAAGCAAGAATAACTAGATACCCGCCTCCAATTAACATTAATCATCATAAATTTACGCATTCAATCTCAATCTATTCAGAAAGGAAGCTATAGCCTACCTGTAGGCCGACTGTGCACACTCTAAATCATAATATATTATCTTTTCCCTTCTGAATGGCCTCCAAACGGTGCCACTCCATAAAAAAATAGGATCACTGTGTCAGTACAATCGTTTAGACACAAACACTTAAAACATAAATAGACCAATTTTGGAGTCAAATAGGAATCATGGGACCCGCATTGAAATTTCTAGAATTGACTCCATCAAAAGGTCCTAAACTATGCCTCAAACTTGTGTTCTAAAATTGAACACAATTCGAGGTCCGAATCAGCGAACAACACATGCAAATAGTTCACAAATTAAGTACCAAAAAGAGGAGGGACAACATCTTTAATGAAAAGTTCAACTCGAACAAAGGTTCCTTAACACAACCCAATCACTCCACCATGTAGCCTCGACAATACAAATGCGCGGGACTTCAAATCACCTTAATCGAAGTTGAAACAAGGGAGAAATTGCCTTTTGAAAATAAGAACTCAAGCTGCAAATTCGCTATATAAATTGCAGAAATCTGGTCACTCAAAGTCTATTTCAGGTCGCTAAAAGTCTAATGTCTAGCCGTTAATTTAAGCCTGCACCATATATCAACAATTCAACTGGTTTACTTAAACTTTGAATTCTCCGACGGGGTACTCGGGATTCATTTGAAACCTTGTACATGAAAACGAGATATGGAACCCTATTATATTTGATATTCCGAACTAACCGAAGCAGTCAAAATTCCCATACAAGATTATCTCAGCAAAAGTGGGTCTCACCCCCAAACTCCATTTTAAACCAAAATCCACAAGAGGGATCAAAATTAGCTCAAAAGCCTCGGGATCCAAATAGAGGGTCGTTCTAGATAAAATTTAACACTTTTGAGCTAACCGCACTGACGGAATTCTCATCTGAGCTCGTTTAGTCAGAATGTTGACTAAAGTCAAACTTAGGCCTTAACTTGAAAGTTAAAATGAGTAATCGCACAAACTCACACCGAAAGCCTCAAGAGCCATGACGACCATGTAACTATCCTAAAATGACCCTTTTAAGGCTGATTAAATTGTCAGAATTGGATTTTGAGGTCATCTTCTTGAACTTTTGATCAAAACTGACCGTTCAAGGTTCAAAAGCTCCTAAAACACTAAAACTTGCACAAAACCCAAACGGACAACCAGGTGGCCGAACTGTCAGTTCCAGTAAGTCATAAATAACTTGTGGTCGCTGAGTGTGCTGACATGGTCAATCGGTCAATGATGACCCAAATGTTGTCAACACCTCTAGAAGTCTAAGGAAAACTTGCCACAAAGTACATAGTGATATGATCCCACTTCTACTCTAGAATACGGTATCTGTGAAACTCACCACCAGGTCTGAAGTGCTCGGCCATCACCTGTTGCCAGCTCAGGCAAATGGCCACATAATGTGTAATATCTCTCCTTATGTCGTCCCACCAGTAAAGTTTCCTCAAGTTACGATACATCTTCGCGGTGCCCGGATGGATAGAGCATATAGAATCATGAGCCTCATGAAGTATCAGCTGGATCAAACCCTAACTCTCAGAACATAAATGCGACTTGCAAATCTCAAAACTCTATATGAATCTAAGGTAGTCTGACTGGCATCATTGGATAACACCCGACCTCAAGCCACCAAGGTCTTACCCTTAAACTGACTGCTATAAATATGATCAAGTAAAAAGGACTGAACTCCCACATAAGCTAAAACAGGCCTAGAATATGAAACATCGAACTGAATCATCTGATTAGCTAGGGACTGAATTCCTAAAGCTAAAGGTCCCTCCTTGGTAGAGAAGGCTAGACTACCAATACTCACTGGCTTTCAACTCAAGGCGTCCGCTACCACATTCGCCTTGCCCAGATGAAAGAGCATGGAGAGTCATAGTGTTTCAGAAGCCCAATCGAACAACGTTGTGTGGAATTAAGATCCCTTTGGCTCATAATATACTGAAGACTCATGTGATCAGTGTAGATCTCACAACAAACCTCAAACAGGTAGTGCCTCTAGATCTTAAGCGCAAAAACTACCGCTGCAAACTCTAATTCATGAGTGGGGTAGTTGCGCTTATGTAGCCTAAGCTTCCTCGACACAAAAGCAATCAACTTGCCCCACTGCATCAATACAAAACCTAAACCAATGTCGGATAGGTCACAATAGACCGTGAAACCTCACCCTTAACTGGAAGAGTCAATATAAGAGTTGTATTCAACAACTTCCTGAGCTTTTGAAAGCTCAACTCATACTTCTCATACCACTCAAAAGGAACATCAAAGTGAGTCAACCAGTTCAGAGGTGCTGCAATAGTGGAGAAGCCCTCCACAAACCATCCATAATAGCCTACTAATCCGACAAAGCTCCAAACCTTAGTAACTGAACTGGACCTAGCCCAATCACGAATAGCCTCAATCTTTACAAGATCTAACATGATTCCATCTTTGGACACAACATGCCTTATGAATGCTACAAACTTAAGCCAGAACTTGCACTTTGAGAAAGCATGAACCCGCTAATATCTCAAAGTCTGGAGCACAATCCTCAGTTGCTACTCATGATCACTTTTAATTTCATCTATGAACACAATGATAAAAAAATCAAGATAAGAACTGAGCACCAGTTTCATTAAGTCCATGAAGATGGCAGAGGAATTAGTCAACCTAAAAGACATCACCAAAAGCTCGTAATGGCCATCTTGAGTCCTAAATGCGGTTTTAGGGATATCACTTCCCTAATCCTTATATGATGGTAACCGAATCTCAAAATAATCTTTGAAAACACTACAATACCCCGAAGCAGGTCAAACATATCAGAAATCCTAGGGTTGAGGTAATGGTTCTACAAGACAATCTTATTCAGCTACCTATAATCAATACACATATGCATCATACCGTTCTTCTTCATTACAAACAGAATGGGAGTGCCCCAAGGTGATACATTAGGCTTGATGAATGACTCATCCAAGAGATATTGAAGTTGAACACTAAGATCTTTGAACTCTACAAGAGCCACCTGATATGGCGAAATAGAAATAAGTTGAGTACCCTTTTCAAACCTAATAGGAAAATCAATATCAAGCTATGAAGGTGGTCTGATAGGTCGGTAGGAAACACATCTACAAAATCATGGACAATTGGAATAGACTCAACTAGAGGGACCTCCCTACTCACATCGTGCACATAAGCCAAATAAGACGAACACTCGCTAGCCACTAGACTTTGAGCCCGAAGAAAAGATATAACTCCAACCATTGTGCTACTAATGGAGCCCTGCCACACCACTGGGGGAATACAAGGCATGACTGAGGTAACGGTCTTAGAGAAATAATCTAAAACTGCACGATAGGGGGATAACAAGTCCATGCAAAATCACATCGAAATCAAGCATATCTAGAAATATAAGGTCATTTCAAGTGTCACGCCCATGAATAGTAACTAAGCGATATTGAAATACCATATTCATTACTAAAGACTCAACTACGGGGTCGACACACGCAATGGCGCTGCCATAGGCTCAAAACTCATACCCATACGAGAAGCATAATAAAAAAGCACATAAGAATGGGTAGAGCCCAGATCAAATAAAACTGAGGCGGTCTGATGGCATAAAAAAATGTACATGTGATCACATCTTTCGATTCCCCAACCTCTGCCCTCGTTGGAGTAGTATAGAAATGACCTTGTCTACCTCTACCCTGGCCATCAATCCTACCACTTGACCTGCCTTCCCGGGGACCACCCTAAATACCCTATTGTCCATTACAATAGTCCTGACCCTTACCTCAACCCATAGATGGAGGTGTTGTTGGTGGAGCTGGTAGCGCTTGGGGAGGATCTTATGAAGCTGGAGAAATCCTCATATGCATGGGACAATCTCTAGACCAATGTTCAAGCTCCCCACACTCAAAGTAACCTGGAGATAATTGACTCCCAAAAGAACGGTTGCCACGGTATGAAACACCAAACTGGGATCAATGACTCTGAATAGAGCCAGCCTCACTCTGACTGTACCACTCACCCTCTTAAGCCTTTAATAAGGCCTGAACAGATTGGCTGGGTTGACCCTGCTGAAACCACTGCCTGGGTCTTTCATATGAGTCCCTCTTCCTGGAATGGACCCGCTATAGATGCCCTCTTGTCACTGCCTCCTTGGGCCTCACGATGGAGCTAGTCAATGGTGCAGGCGTAATCAATAATTTCTAAAAAGGAACAACCCATGGAGGCCATAGTTTGAGTCTCAATCAGTAGTTGAAGTCTTAACCCACGAACAAA
Source organism: Solanum stenotomum (assembly GCF_019186545.1). Classification (NCBI taxonomy): domain Eukaryota; kingdom Viridiplantae; phylum Streptophyta; class Magnoliopsida; order Solanales; family Solanaceae; genus Solanum; species Solanum stenotomum. The sequence goes on along the minus strand of NC_064286.1, from coordinate 41,974,758 downwards.
GCATCAAACTCTCTATCATTAGTAGGTAGAATCACAATAGCATGCCGGGAGAGCTCATGAAAACTTGACTCGTACTCTGACACAGTCATGGAGCCCTGCTCCAATCTAGAGAACTGATCGCAGAGGTGGTCTGTGACGCTGTGGGGGATAAAACTGTCCAAGAAGGCCTTAGAAAACTCAGTCCAAGTGGTTGGAGGAGACCAAATTAGCCTGGTCACAATGAAGGTACCCCACCTCTGCCTTACTTTCCCATCTAGCTAAGAAGCATTGAAGTCGTCTCCTCTAGACTCCACCAAACCCAATGTTTACAGTCACTCATGGAAAGTAGTCAGAAACTCGTTGGCATTCTCACCCACAACCCTAGAAATCCTCAGAGGCGAAAGCCTAAGGAACACTCTGAGCCTCTTCTACTCTTGGCCCAAGGTACCTCTAGTCTAGGCTAATCCTACTAACCTGGTGGAGGTGCGGGTGCTGGTGTCAATGTTGTAGTTGGGGCCTGCTGCATCCCCCTAAGCATTGTCAGAAATGAAGCAATGGATGCCTATAGATTTGGAGCCATCACCAGTCCAGGTGCCGGCTTAGCTGTTTTTGGCCCCACCGGCTGGTCTGGAACACGAGTTGTTGGATGATCGGTTGCTGGCTCTAGTCCCCTCTCGCTTGTAGAAGAAAGTAAAATTTATGTCGAGAAAATAATAATAAAGACTGAAAATATCATAATAATTGTATTTATTTGATTTCAATATATATATATATATATATNTATATATATGAGGGTTACAATCTCTATGAATCCTCTGATTCATCTTTGCGAATATAAATTCAAGGGCTCATGAAGCTTGAACATGTTCTTGGATTCAAGGGTATTCAAGTTTGATCTTGAATCTTAATGAACTTGATCTTGAGTTATTCTTGAACTTTATCTTTCCTTATACTTGAATTCAAGGGCTTCTGAGCTTGTTGTTAATTATGGTGGTCTAGATCTTGAGTTGTTATTGAATTTGATCTTGACTTGTAGAGCTTTTGAGCTTGTTCTTGAATCTAGTGGTCTTTATCTTGAGTTATTCTTGAACTTGAATATTTGAGTGCTTGAATCTTTGAACTTAATTTGTAGCTTGTAGAGAAATTTACTGTGTTTGACCCATGAGCTCTCTCTAGCTTCTCATTTGAATTTAGGTGTCTTTTTTTTTTTTAATTATGTGACCCCTATTTATAGTTGTAGAATTAAGGAGTTATGATGAAAATAGGTTTTCCTTCTCAAGTCAGATTTAAGTGACATGATATATTGAACTTTAGTAAAGTGGACTCATCATTTGTAGCCATAATCAATGGATTGGTCCAATTAAATTAGACTTTAATTAAATTCATATTTATTGTACTTAAATGATGGATCTAATTATATTAATTAAAAATAGTTATTTGGACTAATATATCTTGAATTGAATAAAAGCCGAATCATTTTATCAATTTATAGCCAATAAATATTAGATGATTGCAAATGTCTCCTACTTCAAGTCTTGGTGAGATATTTTATCATTCTAAGACTATTTCTTGAAGTATTAAAAAAATGATAATTGCATGTCGTGTATCTTAACATGCACCATGAATACATTCAATACATATACTCATTTGTAGACATTAAAATTGTGTGGGACTTTACAAGAAGTGTTCGGTTTCACTTAGGATTCTTGTAGGGTGCTCTACCCTAAGCCATAGCTTATGCCTATATAAAGCGTATTATATTCCCTTAAGATATGCATATAAAAAATTCTATAAATTCATAGAATATTCACACAAAGATCAAGATGTGACCTCCTATATTTGAGAAATACACTGTTAATAGCCCTCGAATCACAGAGAAATTTAGAAAAAAGAATCAACAGAACAAATAGAATCATACCCGTACTATTTATGAATAAAATATTTTTATTTTTTCATACCCTGTGGAACCAAATCCAGTTGTCTTCATCTTTTCTCTCACAAATTAAATCTATAAATATGAAGTCACAAAACTGCAAATATGGAAGAATGAGTAATTCAAGCTTCATCTTTGAGTTTCATCAAGTCCACTCTCCAACAAAACTTAAAGTAGGGGGAATTTGTAGACATTAAAATTTTGTGGGACTCTACAAGACGTGTTCGATTCCAATTAGGATTCTTGTAGGCTATTCTACCCTAAACCCTTTCATGTTATGGTCTAATAATTGTATTTATTTTATTTCAAAATATATATATGAGGGTTACAATCTCTATGAATCCTCTGATTCATCTTTGCGAATATAAATTCAAGCGCTCTTGAAGCTTGAATATGTTCTTGGATTCAAGGGTATTCGAACTTGATCTTGAATCTTAATGAACTTGATCTTGAGTTATTCTCGAACTTTATATTTCCTTATACTTGAATTCAAGGGCTTTTGAGCTTGTTGTTGATTTTGGTGGTCATGATCTTGAGTTGTTCTTGAATTTGATCTTGACTTGTAATTGAATTCAAGCACTTTTGAGCTTGTTCTTGAATCTAGTGGTCTTTATCTTGAGTTATTCTTGAACTTGAATATTTGAGTGCTTGAATCTTTGAACTTAATTTGTAGCTTGTAGAGAAATTTATTGTGTTTGATCCACGAGCTCTCTCTAGCTTCTCATTTGAATTTAGATGTCCTTTTTTTTTTTAATTATGTGACCCCTATTTATAGTTGTAGAATCAAGGAGTTATGATGAAAATAGGTTTTCCTTTGTCCAGTCAGATTTAAGTGACATGATATATTGAACTTTAGTAAAGTGGACTCATCATTTGTAGCCATAATCAATGGATTGGTCCAATGAAATTGGACTTTAATTAAATTCATATTTATTGTACTTAAATAATTGATCTAATTATGTTAATTAACAATAGTTATTTGGACTAATATATCTTGAATTTAATATAAGCGGAATCATATTATCAATGTTGACACTCAATTTTGACCCTCCCCGATAACAATTAATTTTCGAGCTTCTTAATTTCAAACGATTTAAAATAATTGACCTTACAAAATTCAAAATATTTTTTTCAAGTTAGTTTCTAAATAGTTTTGTAACTTTTTTATAATTTTAAAATAGTATATGTATATTTTTTTTAATTTTATAAATATTCGAAAATGGTCTCAAAAGGTTTTGTTTAATCGAATATTTGGTTAGTTTGCTTAGTTATTTAATAGTTTATAATTTTGAGTTAATTAGTGTTTGATAAAATTTTATTTTATACATAATCAAATTAATTATTTTATTTCATGAAAGGTGAGAAGCTCATTAATTAATTATATTAATTCGTCCTATTTAAGTTTTAGTCGAATTTGCTAATTAAACTCAATTTGGCAAAGCTCTTAAATTCAAAGGACCCATGTTGGGCCTTTTTATTCCATTCGGCCGACCCATCACACCACTTTTTCAATTTCAGCAATTCCCTCCAGCAACCCATTTCAATTTTCTCTTTTCTCCGATCAATCCCAGCGCCCCAGCCCACTAATAATACCAAACCCAACCCAAAATCAGCAATCTGCTTATCAATTTTCCCCAACTCAATTCAATGCTCCATGTCCATACTTTCCTCTCCGACCTGACCCATTTATTTATCCTAAAAGAACCCAGAAATTTCCAATATTCCCAACTACAACAGCAACATACCAAAACGACCCAACCCTTTTTTTCCCCGTATAATCCCAGCGTGTAAGCAACAACAAGAAGAAGCAACGTCTTCAAAAACGCTCCATCAGCGAATACACGGCGTCAACAAATGATTCCAGATACGCGACAACAACAACGGACACATACGAAGCAATTGGAGATGGAACTGTACACGGCGACTTCACGCTTTGTACGCACGTAGGCAGTATGCTGCAAATTTTTGTTTGTTTCTTCCCGTGTCTCTCCAGCTCGTTCAGTCGCAGCAACAAGAAATAGGCACACGTCTGTCTCCCTTTCCTCTTCCCGAATGGGTTGAAAACCTCAGAAAAAGTATGTCTGCCTTTAATGGTGAAAATTGTTTTTGATTTGAATTTCGATTTGGGCCTTTTCTGTCCGAATTCTGGTCCGTTTACCCCCAATTTGGAACCCTAATTTTTCCCTATAAATACTTCATCTTCTTCACTATGAAGGAGCCAGAAATTTTGAGTTGGAGAAATATTGGAAACAAAGAGTTGTAAAAGGTTGGAGATTTTTAGTTGGCATTTTTCTAATAGATATACAGAGAGCAACAATAGCAAGGAATAGCTATAAAATACCTACAAACAATAGAGAAGAAAATGATTTTTGAGTCCGAGTTTCACTCTTTTATCTCATTTGTCAACCTCCCGGTCCATTGAAAGTGTTGTGGTCTGAGGTTGGTCGTGGAAGGTTCTTATTCGTGGTTAGCTCGTCTTCTCGGTTCGTTGTCCGAAAAGAGGAAAAAACCTTTCCTTAAACTCTATTTCATTGGACATTTAGTTGTTGCGCTTCCTGTTCTTGTTTCCTCTCAATTATGTCTTGGTGTTCTTCATGTTATAATTGGATAAATATGATGTTTGTTTTAGCTAAATTCTTTGTTTTTGTCAAAATCTTGTCTACTGTTCCATAGAAGTATGTTTGAAAGTTTTCAGTGTTTTGTTCTTTTTTGATCAGTTGTTAGTATTATCTTCATAATCTCAACTGTCGAACCTGATTAGCATGCCAGTTTTTCTTCATGTTGTTCATCTGTGTTTATAAGAATTCATTGCTTGTTTAGGTGTTTATCAGCATTTATGCTTATTTTTGCAAATAATTATTTTACAGCTTCTTGTTTATGCTATTGACATCCCTCAAGCATGCTTTTTGCTCGGATTCTCTGTTGAATACCATTGTCATGATGCCTATTTCATTCATTAGCATTTTTTCGTTCTAATATTCATGTTCTTCGGTTAAATACTTTCTCGAATCTCAAGCTATTATCCTTTCTCTCCTTAGCACCTCCCCAAGCTTGTTTCAGTAATCATCTCCCCTTAGAAAAATTCTAGAATCACTATTCTATCAACACAGTTATTTCTCTCGTAGTCTTTGCCCAAGGTGTGATTTTGTTTAGCTCTAGGTTTTGTTACATACACCTTCTAGCTTGCTATTTTCTTAAGTGTTTTTTTTTTATTTTGTGAGAACATGTTGCTATGGTTAATCATACTTGAGATAGAATAACAAGTGCATATATGATTGGATCGTATGGTGTATTACTGCACTAGATGCCTTGACCCTTTAGTTAACTATTTGTGGATACATTAAATACTCGTTAAGTTGTAAAGAGTTTGGGTTCTTGTTTTCCATTAAAATTAGAAGTAGCATTTATGAATCTTCTTTCTTCTTTATCATAATATTACTATTTGCCATGTTAGTTTAATTGTTGTATATGTGATTTGTGTTCATCATAATTTTAAATAGCTATTGGATGTAGTTGACTATTGGATAGTCAACAGTCTTTAACTGTCCTAGCCCAAGTAGTTCGCGTGGGTCACTTATCCATATAAACAAAGCTCACTCTTAGTCAAGACTAGTGTAGAGCAAAATTCAATCCTGAAATTTAGCGCATTGGTTTAAGATGACCCAACACCCAAGGTGTATTGGGCCCATTAGAAAGATCACCTCAAGTCCAAAGGGCCCATGGCCCGAATGGACGTTCATACGTACTGTTGACACCTACTTTTGACCCTCCCTGATAAGAATTAATTCACGAGCTTCTCAATTTTCAAACGATTTAGAATAATTAGTTTTATAAAATTCAAATATTTCTCGAGGTTAATTTAAGTATGCCTAGTCGATTTTTATAGTATTTCATAATTATATTTATAATTAGTGTTTCTTTAACATTCGAAAATCGTTTAAAAAAGATTTTAATTTTAGCAAGTACTTTATTAAATTAGTTTAGTTTAAATTATGGCTATAATTTTGAAAGATTTAGTTTATAATTAAATTAACTATTTTATTTCGTTAAAATTAAGAAACTCATAAATTAACTATATTATTTCGTCTCATTTTTGTCATCAACCGAGTTTGCCAATTTAATGCAATTTCGACTTAAAAATTGGTTACAATTGTAATTCAATTACTAATACATTCATTCCCTATTTTGGACTTTACTTTTTAAAAGGACCGACTTTGGGCTCTTATTTGCAAATCTCGACAGTCCACAATTCTCATCCCTGCCATTTCAAGATTTTGAGCCCATTTCCCTTGTTCTCCATTAATTCCCAACCAATCCCAACTTCTATTAATTCAGGCGATACTGCCCAGCCCATTTCCCTTACGACCCGACCCGATCCCTGTTCAAAAGAGACCCAGCAGCGTTCTTCCCAGAACGTTACAATAGTTTATTCCAGCGTCTTCTTCGTTGCAACAGCAACAAAAGCATCTGCCAGTCGCGCCTCTCATCCTTGGGGCCCTGAGATCGCTCCGCGTGGCATGGCGAGGACGAGTGATTCGATCCCACCGTCCGTCCCCCCTTGCCCCTTTCGGAATGAAGTTGAAGCTTCAGAAAAAGATGCTTTTCTGGATTTGTGAAAGATTTTTAGAGTTTGAATTCGAAATGGGCCTTGTCTCATCCGGATTTTGACCCTTTTTCCCCATTTTCTAACCCTAGTTTCCCCTATAAATTCCCCCCTTCTTCATTGTGTGGGGTTGGAAAAAATATTGGGAAAAAGTTGGAAGAGTTTGAATGGAGAGACAGTGAGCAGGAACCAAAAGAAAAAGTGTTATTTTACGTTGAGGGAGCTAGTGAAAGGAAGAAAAAAAACACAAAAAGAGTCGAAAATCCAATATAGAGAGGAAAAACAGAAGTATATCTTAGGGCGATAACTCTTGTATAACTAAGTTTCTGAGTTCATTACTTTGGAGTTTAAGATTTCGTCGGGATTCTTGTTGGTAGTGGTGGAAAGCTTCGCTTCGCTCGAATTCTTAGTTCGCTGCTTCAAAAGAGGTACAGTTCTTTTACCTTTAGCTTTTCCTCTGTTAATTTAAAAAATTTAGAATATTAGGAGTTGTTGAGTGAAATGGTGAAATGATATTTCTTGAATCAGTTTCTCGATTTTATTCTGAAAGCTAGCTGAGCCTTTATCTCGTTTTTTCGAAATGGTTTGATGGTTCATGTGCTTTATACCTAAAATGTGTTGGCCATATTGTTCTATCTTCTTCGATTTTTTTTCCTTGCGTTCCTAGCTGTCTCCTCTCATTTAGTCGGAATAGTGTTTATGTCGTTTGGATTTTGATTCTTTGTCGGTGTTTGTAACTTATCTACTTCAATGCATCAATTTAACTAAGTTTATTGTTATTTTTCTAGAAAAATAAAATAAAAATAGTCTTTTGGTCTTCATATAATGTGAAGATATCCATTTTGATTTCAACTGGTCGTCTTCCTTAGTAAGCTTGTTTTGCTATCCTTATGCTTATTCCCCTTTCAAATTTTACTGTCATTACACATGCATATGCCTGGGAATTTCCTTGTTTTAGTCTAACTTGAAATTTGTTACTTTCTAACATGTATTAAATTTCTTCTAGTCCATGTTAAGTCTTAAGATAAGTAGTAAAGGTTTTTCTTGCTAACACGGTGTGTTTCTTTTGTCTTTCTTAAGGTTATAAATAATTGGGTCTAGCCATGCCTTAGAGTCAAGTGTTTTCTAGTTGATTTATTCATATGTTCTAGCTAGGTGCCTTATCTCGTATGCTTTATTTATTTATTATTTTATTTTTTTAAAACTGTTTGTCTTTAGCATTACATGATTGATAGCTTAAGCGGAGAAATCTATTTGTATCGATATGGTATTAGCTCCTCTGCTTATATATATATATATATATATATATATATTGATCTTATCGAATCATCGACTTTCTTGTTGCTTGTTGGTGCGCATCATTCAAGAGTCATTAGATTAGGTTGATAATTACTCCTAGTTTGAAGGCCCTGACTACCACTTGATTTTTGAGCTCATAGTCATTGCTATTTATTTTCTTATGATGTCTTAACTTGATTAATTTGTTTGGCTTTAGCTTGAATGTGGTATTCACTTTGATGCGTTTATTATTTTGCAACTGATTAATCTTCATTGTCATTTAAATGTATCTTTTAAGATATTACTTTCGAATACTAATCCTTATTTCCTTTTGTGCATGTGAAATTTTCCTTGAGTTCATCGTGAACTCATCTTACTATTTGCATTTTCGAGAGAGCCGTAAAGGCTCAGATTCCCATTCTGAGTCAGCCAACTTTAAAAATCGACGAACAAGTCTTGAAGTTAGAAGAATACGAAAGCGGAGGAGAATTGAAAAGATTGGTCCAAAGGCCCACTCTTTATACAAAAAATGTATTTTTGTTATTTTTGGGCCTAAGCCCATTTAGTCATTATGTTTATTATTTTGTTAGAATTTAGGACAGGTGAAAAATTGGGCCTAAGGCCTAAAGAAAACTATTTCTTTTATGTTAGTATAATACAGGTGCAGTTGACTCAAATGGGCCGAAGGACCAAAATGAAAATGGGCCCAAGTACTGGTCAATGCAGACAAAAAAAATCATACTTGGGCCCAAATCTCTTTCCCTCTTTCCTTGGTTGTGTTTGTTAACTCTCTATTATCTGTTATTAATCTTAAAGTTTTAAAAAAATTCAAAATCCCCAAAAGACGCCCATTTTGAATTAATTACTTAACTAAATTATTCGTCTTTACTTGACTTAAAAAAAATAAAATAAATAAAATAAGTTTCAAAATATTTCACTTAGTTAATATTTAAATATTTCCCTTTTTCCCCTTTAAAAATAGTTCTAACTACAAAATAATTCAATTTCGCAATTCAAGCTAAGCTAAAATTATTTTAGCCAAATGATTAATTGTCGGATAACTGCTTTAACGGGTGTTCTATATGCTTTAAAATCCTTCCTAAAGCACTAATAAGAACCCCAAACCCCCTTTAAGTTTTCATTAGGTTTCTGTTTTAGTCTTCTGAAAACGATGGTTTTCTTAATTTTACTTTAAAATTAAGTGACGACTCTTAAATCAGTCCAAATATATTTTCTTAACAAAACAGAATGATGACTCTGCTGGGGACTTGAATGGTTCTAACCTTAAGATTAATTTATTTGGCTACGTGTTTTAACTGTCTACTTGTTTTATTTATCGTATATATTGAACGGTGGCATTCATGGCACCCGTTTCCGCCAAACGGCAAATAGATTGCATTAGGAAAAAGGCGATTACGTGGCTTACCATGGCTGTCCTTCAGAAAAAACACAAGTTGAATTCTTTGGAAGTGATAAACGAATAGTTGGCTTGTGGTCATCCAACGTCGTTTATTAGACTTCACCCCGTTGTTTGTCCGACTCGGGTAACCGTCATTTCTAAACCAATTCTAGTCAGCCTAGAATAGAGTGAAACCAAATCCAAATCTAAGCATTAACCTAAGACGGCTTAATATCTAAGGCATATTAAGTCCATTAGTAAAACCGCCAAAAGTCATGTCCAAGGTCCACGACCTAACGACATATCATATTATTTGACAATTGAAAGATGTATGTGTGGAAACCTGATTGTTGCTATTTTGGGAGGGAATCTTAACCGTGCTTTATTTTGTAGGTATGGATCGATTTTCTAAATTCAACATGGTAGTAGAATCTCCAGTTTTGCTCAAGATGTGGTACAACGACCTCACTACGGTTCACAAAAGGGCCCTCAACAAATATACGGGGGCCTTAACAGAACTCATCAATATGGTCGGGTGGCCCGAGCTGATTGAAATCCTCACAGGTTATTGGGACAACGAGAAAATGGTGTTCCAATTTGGAACCAGGGAAATCACCCCGACAATTGAGGAAATTCGGGATGGAATAGACACAGTCGGTACAGGGCTTGAAGGAAGAGTGAGAAAATGGGAAAACATCCTAATCCTTAACAAGCCTACTCTCGAGGATATTGTAAACTGGCTCGGATTAAGAAAAGATTGTGCCTACTGGGCCGAAGGTCCTAGCGTTTCTTTTATGGATCTCTATGTCAGATTCGGGCATGCGAGCTTTTATACGAATTACAACAAAGAGTTCAGGGTCACTTTCAGAGAATGGGACGAGATCAGACCTTTGGCATTTACTATCGCACTATTAGGCACCATGGTTTTCCCACACGCCCCGAGCCTTAGTATCAACACCCTGGTAATAATGTTTGCACACACTCTATTCCACGGACATATGAACCAAGGGCAAGTAAAGTATTATCCTATCGCACCTGTCATCCTTTTCGACATGTACCGTGCTTTGGGAAAATGCGAGGAAGGGCATCGTTACTTTCAGGGTTGCAACCTTCTCCTCCAATGGTGGATAATGAGTCACTTGGTGAAGAGACACGAAACTCAAGAACTCCATACCCTCGATGAGCATAATGCTCTTAAGAGTTTGAATGACATGTTGTTCTGGGCAGACTTAGAAAAAAGAAGAACCAGATAAAGATGGGCACAAATTTTCTCTGAGTTGACAGAAGAAAATATCCAGTGGATGTTCGACCATTTCATCTAAAAAAATGTCATAGTACGGGGCGACAGACAACTTGTGCTTCCTCTACCAGGTTTCGAGGTATCCGCCCATCCGGGTGCTGAGGCAGTTCGGAAAAAGACAAACTATACCCCCAGAAGCATACTACCGTATCTATGTGTTCGACATCGGGGATGATAGAGTGCCTGAGGCTTCAGAGATGCTAAGAGAATGGAAAAGAGCGGTGCAAATGAAAGAAGGCACTATCGCCGCAGACCGATTTAGTGCTGGGTACGATGAAACCTACAAAGCTTGGTTGAAAGACAATATACAAGGTATCTCCTTCTCAGTTCCGAACATTTACTGCAGTGTGGAGGACAAAAAGTCCAAAGCTTTGATAGAACTAAGAGAGGTAAGAAGAGAAGCCCAGTTAATGCACGAGGAATTTCTCCGAAAGCAAGAGGAGGATAAGTACGCCCTCGAGAGCGTAACTCAAAAATTAGAAAGCTTGAGAAACAATTTGGGAGAGCTTAACTTTTGGATTGGAGATAAGAAAAGCGGAATGTGTCTCAAAGACTGGGAAGAGAAAGGCCGCTAGAGCGAAGGATACTTGCTGATGATTCAATATAGGCTTCAACATCTCATGGCACAGAACAAGAGGAGCAGATCAGAGGCGGGGCCATCGGGAGCATCTTAGCGGATTTCACCCCTGCGTGGGTTTTTCTATATGTACTTATTGTTATTTTCCCCTGCGTGGGCTTGCCTTTCTTGTATTTTGGTACTCTTTTCAAATGACCCATGCGTGGGCCTTTCCTTTGTGTTTCCTATTTATTTCCTATTTCCCATGCTTATTTTCTCTTTTTTGAACATCATTTTATATGCGAAATTTGCTTTGGGGTAACGAAATGGTTCAATTCTACACATACATCTTTCAAATACGCTAGGCCTACCCTTGGCACAAAAGGGCCCCCTATTTGTTTAGGACACGCGATTTATGCTTGTATGCTTTAAACTGTTTATGTGATATGTTGCTTTGAATGAGGACATTTTTAGCCCACTCCTTTCAAAATTTTCCGAAAATCCCTATAATTCCAAATACAAGTCACTACCAAATGTCCGACTAAAATTCCACGAGTCTTGAGTTTCTCAGCCAGAAAATAAAATCCTACTACTAAATCCTAAAACAATATTCTATCATCTCAGGAAAGGTAAAATTGCTGCTAAGATGGAAAAAAGGAAAGAATGTCGAGGTGGAGCCGACTGAGGAGAACTTAAGGATGAAACTGCGTCGATTCAAACAAGAGATTCGAGAAATGGGAGAAAGAAAGATAGAAGTAGAACTAGACACCACAGCTGCGCAAGCCAAAAGTGTAGCACTAGACGCGGAGTTGGCAGCAAAGATGGCAAAGTATGCTATCATGAACGAGGAGACGGTTGCTATGCGGAAGGAACATGATGTCTTTAACAATGATATAACCATGAGACTTCAAAAGCTACATGGAAAATACTCTTTCTTCAACCAAGAGGCCACTAGCAGTGGTCCCGAAGGCACTGGACCTGAATCTGTTGAAGAGGAACTTGAGGAGGAAATTGTCTATAGGCCTCCTTTCCAGGGACGGTGGAAAGAAGGGGATGAGAAAATCGCCCCTAAAGCATACAGGTTTGCCCCCCGTGATTAATGCAGCAGTCAGAAGAAAAAGCTTTGATGAAGGCGCCACCTATCTTTTAGGAGCTTTATTGCATGTTTTCCTTGTAATCAATCAAATGAATGAATGAAAATGAGAATTCCCTTTTGTATACGAACTACGTAGGGTCTGAATTCTCCTTTGGAGATACGTAGGCAGCCTTTCAAGGCCCGACCCCTATCTTTTAAAATTCTATTTTTTCACTTCATTCTACAAGGATACCTAAATTTACTTCAACATACACCGAGAGATGCAACAAGAAGACCTTAGCTCAACGCAATTTGACCTTTTTGAGTCACTAGCCTCAAAAATAAAATGAGCAAATTCCTGTTTGTTCAAAAAAAACGAAAGATCAGTCCCCATTACTCATGGGTTAATGTGTTCTCAAACGAAGCAACTTTTATGTGTTTACATGTTTTCTATGTGATATTTTGCATTGTTTTCCTTGAATCAAAACTAACATATTTGTCTTTGAGTTGTTTTCCTCTACAGGTAGTTAGAACTGATCTGTGTTGATAAGCTGGCTAAACACCCCTATTTTACAAGATCAAAAGGGCCTACAGATTCCTCCCCCAGTCAAAGTTCTCGAAAGGGCAAGTCAACAATGGGTGATAACAATAAAGAGATTGTCCTTATTGATGTTGTTGTGGCTCAGCCCGTTGTCGCTTATCAGAACGAGTTGATTATGCAGTTGATGCAGCAAATAACTGCAATGCGGGTCAAAATGCAGAAGAGGCAAGATTTGCCCAATCCAGCTTTTGCTTTCAATGCTCCAGCAGATGGAAGGCCTCCACTTCACTTTCCTCCTTCAATTGCGAAACAAGCTCAAAACTTACCTTCAAGTCCTGCTCATAATCCCTCCATCATTGACCTTACCACCCAAAACCCCCATTACGCCTCAACCTTTTATCAAACACCACCCTCTCCTCAAAATACCAACCTTCAAGCATCACTCCTTCCCCCCAATGCAAACTACCAAACTGGCCCGCCCCTTCAAAACCAAAATTTTAACCACCCGCACACTTCCCTCCATCACCAAAATCAACATACCAACCCCCAGACTGTCCCTCAAAACTACCAAGCCACTCAAAATGCCCAAAGTCCCTCCATTGCTCCACCTCTACCTCAAAAAGCCACTTTCCAAATCTCGGTCCCCAATGAGCATGACGCCTATGGTTCGGAGCTCGACCACTATGAGGAGAGGGAGAGAGAGTGGAGGTCAAATAAAGAGACCGCCAAGATAGATATGAAGGAGGAGATTAGAAAAGCCATGAAAGAGTTGAACTGCATTCTTGAGGTCACCGGGTTGAGTTACGAAGACCTGTGCATTCATCCGAATTTAGACCTCCCGGAAGGGTTCGAGGTGCCAAAATTCAACATCTTCAGAGGAATGGGGAATCCCTTAGCACACCTGAGGGCTTACTGTGACCAACTCGTAGGAGTTGGGAGAGACGAAGCTTTGTTGATACGGCTTTTTAGCCGAAGTCTGAGTGGAGAGGCTCTGGAATGGTTTACGTCTCATGAAACAAGACAATGGCCCAGCTGGAATGCTCTAGCTAAGGACTTTATTGAACGATTCATCTACAACGTGGAGATCGTCCCTGATCGTTATTCCTTGGAAAAAATGAAGCAGAAATCAAATGAAATTTACAGAGAATTCGCATACAGATAGAGAAAGGAGGCAGCTAGAGTTCGGCCTCTTATATCTGAGAAGGAAATTGTTGAAGTATTTGTGCGGGTACAAGAGTCTGAATATTACGATAGAATCATATTGCTCGTTGGAGCAAAGTTTGCTGAGATAGTCAAAGTAGGTGAGACTATCGAAGATGGACTAAGAACCGAAAAGATTTCCCGTGTTGTTGCCTTGCCCGAATCTTCGGGCTTGTTGAAGAAGAAAAGAGAGGATGTGTCCTCTATCTCTTATGAGCGGAAGAAGACCCCAAGAAAATCCTCATCATACCAAGGTCGTTCTCGACCTTCACAGAGTTCGTACTCGGCTCGTTATGCACCGGATGATTGCGAAAGCACCGCTCCCCACAGTTATCAAATTACCCCTCCTCCCAGTTATCAAAATACTCCCCATCCTAGCTACCAAACTCCCCATCCTATCTACCAAACTCTACTTCATCACTACCTAAATGAAACCCTTAACTGTGCCAACATTCAGACAAATTACCAAACTCCTCCCCCAACGTACCAAACCCCAGCTCCACTTTACCAAAATACCCCTCCCCCCCGAACTACGAAGCTCCACAACCAAATTATCAAACCAACTCATATCCCAGATATCACGTCCTCCATGTAAATGCTCCAAATTATCGCCAAATTCGTCCCCTTAATAAGGCAATTACGATCCCTTCCGTCCTAGATTTAAGAAGAAGCCTGCTAGAAATTTCAGTCCACTCATCGAAAGCCGAACAAAGCTATTCGAGCGATTAACTGTGGTAGGATATATTCACCTAGTGGGGCCCAAGCCGATTAACACTAGCTCAAAGTTTAATAGACCTGACCAGAGGTGCGCATATCACTCCAACGGTGTTGGACATGATACTGAGGACTATATCAACCTGAAGCATAAGATCTAAGATCTGATTAACTAGAACGTGGTCTCTCTTCAGACAGTTGCGCCCAATGTCAATAGTAATCCTTTGCCAAATCATGGAGGCGTCACTATTAATATGATAGAGACAGATGATGATTGGTGCGTGACAAGGGATATAGTTCATGTTGCTCTTTATGAGCTGGAAAGGGCTGTAGCCTCATTGAGCATTAAAGAGAAGAAAGAGTTTGTGATTCTGACACCCGAGAAGGTTGTTGCCTTGGTGCCACGAGAAACTCTTGCCCGACCAAAGTTTGTGATTTAAACAGTTGTTACCCAGGGTATGACCAGATTTGGCAGGTGCTACATACCAGAAGAGCTGGTCCACGGTGTGCAAAAGAAGGACCAAACAAAAAGGTCGATCTGTGAAGCTGAGGAATTCTGGAGAAAACTGCAGTCGAAAAATTATTCAATTGTGAAGCATTTAGAGAAGACGTCGGCTCTGATCTCTGTGTGGGTCTTATTGATAAGTTCACAGTTGCATAAGCAGGCTCTGATGAGGGCTTTGGATGATACTTATGTGCCTGTGGGTTCTAACAGTGGCAATCTAGCAGCCATGATAAACCAGGTTATTTGAGGACACCGAATAAGTTTTTGTGACGAAGAGCTACCCGTTGAAGGAAAGATGCACAACAAAGCTCTGCACGTCACCATCAAATGGCAGGACAAAGTTATAAATTATGTGTTGGTCGACAACGGGTTTGGTCTCAACATCTGCCCGCTTTCGACTCTCAAGAAGCTGAAATTCGACTTGAGAAAGGTTCAACAAAACCAGGTCAATGTGAGAGCTTTCGAAGGAGCGTAGAGAGACACGATAGGGGCAGTAAATTTGGATATTCAGATGGGGCCTGCGGAATTTAATGTGGAGTTTCAGGTGTTGGACATCAATACCAGCTACAATTTGCTTCCGCGAAGACCATTTATCCACATGGCTGGGGCTGTGCCTTCTACCCTTCACCAAATAATGAAATTTGTTTGGGAGGACCAGGAATTGGTCCATTTTGGTGAAGGAAGTCATTCCAACGGGTATGCACCGATCGCTGATGAAGTCTCTCGAGGTTGTGATTTCTACACGGTGGAGCTGGTAAATGCCACCGGTGATGACTTGGCTCCCCAACCTTCTATGCATGCCATGTACAAGATGATTGCTACTGTCATGCTCCAGAATGGTTTCGAACCAGGTTTTGGATTGGGGAAGCATTTCCAAGGAATTGTCGAGCCTATCTAAATTCCCGCCAAAGGAGCAAAGTTTCATTTGAGGTATGTCCCAAAAGATGATGAAGCGGAGATGAAGACCAAAAGGGCTGATCAAGCATTAGCCAGGATAATTCCTCATCTGTACCAGTCATTCCCGGTGCAAGAACATGTCAACAAAGGTGGTCTCGAGGAAGGAATCTGGGGCCTATTTGAGGAGATTGATGCGGTCATCGAGGAAGAGGCTGAGACATCAGGAATCCGCGATGCCGAGCCAGAGGAACAATTGCAAAATTGGACCTTCACACCGCTCCTAATTTCCCGTGCAGCTTGGTAGAAAAGACATGTGTCTTTGTTTGGTTGTTTTTAAAATCGGTGATAGTCCATAAGAGGTCCAAGACCCACCCTTTATGCAATTTTTACTCGTTTGAAGGTTTTAAATTCCCTTTTGATGTCTAAAAAGGAGAAATGGCCCTTGGCCATGGCCAAAGCTTGTGCTTGTTTTTCAATTTAAATGAAAGCCTCTTTTATCGAAATTTTGTGTACTTATCCGTTTACATTTTTCTTTCCTAACTTTGTTTGTTTATGATTTCAGTTAATTTAAAACCTACCAATGCCATGTCATGTCATGAACCGAGTGAACGAAATAAGGTATGTGATGATGAGTACGAGGAATACGAAGAAGAAAATAAGGTACCCGAACATGTTGCTGAAGAGTTTCGACAATTCGAGAACCAACACAAGCCAAATTTAGAAGAAACCAAAACTGTGAATCTTGGAGATGAGAAATGTGTTAAAGAAGTAATAATCAGTGTCCATCTGATTGAAGCTCAAAGAAGGGACCTGGTCCGTTTGCTCAGAGAGTACATTGATGTGTTTGCCTGGTTTTACAGAGATATGCCAGGATTGAGTACGAATATGGTGTCCCACAAGTTGCTGATTAACCCAAATTTCAGTCCAGTAAAACAAAAGACTCGAAAGTTCAAGCTTGAGTTGAGTTTGAAGATCAAAGAGGAGATTACAAAGCATATTGAGTCCCAAGTAGTGAAAGTGACACATTATCCGACTTGGTTAGCTAATGTTGTTCTGGTTGCCAAGAAAGACGAAAAAATTAGAATTTGTGTTGACTACAGAGATCTCAATAAAGCTAGCCTGAAAGATAATTTTCCATTGCCAAACATTCACATCCTCATTGATAATTGTGTTAAGCATGAGATGCAGTCATTTGTTGATTGTTATGCGGGTTACCGCCAGATCCTGATGGATGAAGAAGATGCAGAAAAGACAGCTTTCATCACACCTTGGGGTGTATATCATTATCGGGTGATGCCTTTTGGTCTCAAGAATGCCGGCGCTACTTACATGAGGGTCATGCCGACCATCTTTCACGATATGATTCACAAAGAGATTGAAGTGTATGTAGATGATGTCATAATCAAGTCCCGCGAGAGTTCAGATCACTTGACTAACTTGAGGAAATTCTTTGATTGTTTGCACCGATACAATTTGAAGTTAAATCCCGCCAAATGTTCTTTTGGAGTACCAGCTGGCAAGTTGTTGGGATTTATAGTTATTAGGAGGGGCATAGAGCTTGACCCTTCCAAGATCAAGGCGATTCAAGAATTACCTCTTCCGAAGACCAAGAAAGAGGTGATGAGTTTTCTGGGAAGGTTGAACTACATCAGTCGGTTCATAGCTCAATCCACCGTGGTGTGTGAGCCCATCTTCAAGTTGAAAAAAGATGTCTCGACCAAGTGGACCGGAGAATGTCAAACTGCTTTTGATGCCATCAAGAACTATTTGTCCAATCCATCGGTGTTGGTCCCTTCGCGAGAAGGGAGTCCGTTATTGCTATATTTATTGGTCTCGGATAATGCATTGGGATGCGTGCTTGATCAACATGATGAGTGCTCGTTACACTCTTTTGGAGAGAACATGTTGTGCTTTGACCTTGATTAATTAGAAGTTGAGACATTATTTGTCTTCATACACCACATACCTTATTTCTAGGATAGATCCATTGAAGTATATTTTCCAAAAAGCAATGCCGATCGGGAAGTTGGCAAAATAGCAAATGCTTTTGAGTGAGTTTGATATTTTGTATGTGACCCAGAAGGCGATAAAAGCACAAGTCTTAGCCTATCAAATCCAGTTGATGAAGAGTATGAACCGCTCAAGACTTGTTTTCTTGACGAGGAAGTTTCATTTGTGGGTGAAGATATTTTTGAAGCATACCCTGGTTGGAGAGTGTTTTTTGATGGAGCGGCGAATCATCAAGGGAAAAGTATCAGAGAAATCTTAGTGTCAAAATTTGGTCAGCATTATCCTATGGAGGGGCTAAACTCCGATTTGATTGCACAAACAACATGGCTGAGTGTGAAGCTTGTATCCTTGGGTTGAAGATGACCATTGATATGAATGTTCACGAGTTGCTGGTTATTAGAGATTCAGATTTGCTGATTCATCAGGTTCAATGAGAATGGGCTGTGAAGAACCCAAATATCACGCCGTACGTGCAGTATATACAGAAGTTGTGTAAGAGATTCACAAGATTGAATTCAAACATACTCCCAGGACACAAAACGAGTTGGCCGATGCTTTTCCCACCATCGGCTCAATGATCAAACATCCAGACACAAGTCATATTGATCCAGTGGATATAGAGATAAAAGAGCAGCATGTCCATTGTTCATATGTTGAAGCGGAACCATATGGTTTGCCTTGGTATTTTGACTTCAAGAAGTATTTAGAGACCTGGACTTATCCTGAGAATGCAACGTTCAACCAGAAGAAGTCGATACACTGTATGACCCTCAATTTCTTCGAAAGTGGAGAAATCCTTTATAAGAAGACTCCAGATTTAGGTCTTCTCAGATGTGTTGATGCTAGTGAAGCTGTAAAGCTTCTGGAACAGATACATGTCGGAGTTTGTGGTACTCACATGAATGGACTTACTTTGGCGAGGAAGATCCTCCGAGGCGGTTATTTTTGGATGACTATGGAACATGATTGTTGCAATGTTGTGCAGAACTGTCATAAATGTCAAGTACATGGTGATTTGATTCGAGTGCCGCCTCACGAACTCAATGCTATGAGTTCGCCTTGACTGTTTGTAGCTTGGGGCATGGATGTCATTGGCCCAATAGAGCCAGCCGCCTCTAACGGACACAAATTCATTTTGGTTGCCATTGACTACTTCACCAAGTGGGTAGAAGTAGCTTCGTACAAATCGGTAACCAAGAAAGTTGTAGTTGATTTTGTTCGCAACAACCTGATATGTAGGTTTGGAGTGCCAAAATTCATCATTACTGATAATGGAGCGAATCTTAACAGTCACTTGATGAGAGACATATGTGAACAATTCAAGATTATTCACCGAAACTCAACCGCTTATCGTCCCCAAATGAATGGAGTTGTAGAAGCAGCCAATAAGAACATAAAGAAGATTTTGAGGAAAATGATTGATAATCGCAGAGGTTGACATGAGATGCTGCCATATGCTTTGTTGGGTTACCGAACGACTGTCAGAACATCAGTTGGAGCTACTCCATATTTTCTAGTATATGGAACAAAAGCAGTTGAATTGAGTGATGTTGAATGGGTTCGTAAGCGGATTGATTAATTAACATTGATTGATGAGAAGATAATGGTTGTTGTTTGTCATGGGCAATTGTATCGACAAAGAATGATTCGTACTTTTCACAAGAAAGTGAGAGCCAGAATGTTTGAGATTGGTCAGTTAGTTCTCAAACGTATTTTCCCTCACCAGGATGAATATAAAGGGAAATTTGCACCAAATTGGCAAGGACCCTACATGGTTCGCAAAGTCTTATCCAGAGATGCCTTGGTCCTGTCGGAGATGGACTGAACCGAATGGCCAAAACCAATCAACTCAGATGCTATCAAGAGACACTGTGTGTGAAGTTTCTATTTGTATTTTCTGTCATTTCCTTGTAATCGTTCTATTTGCTTGTAATCGTTTATGTTAAAATTTTCTCCCTCTTGTAATGAACTAAGTCTGACCTGAATTCTCAAGAATGAGATACGTAGGCAGCCTATGTCGGCCTCGGTCACCCCTTTATCCCTTTTTAATATTTTCCTTGTATTTGAGCTACGTTCGACCTGAATTCTCAAGAATAAGATACATAGGCAGCTATGTCGGCCTCGGTCGGTTTTTTTGTAACTTTTTCTTATTTTTGTTAGTCCTCGAGAGGGGGACTACGTTTGACCTGATTTCTGCCTCAACGGGATACGTAGGTGCCACAACGGCTCGATCATATTTCCCGTAAGATTTCTATTTTTCTTACAATAGAAACTGGGACAGAATTTATGAGGGGAACTCAAAAATTCTCAAGAAGAAGATCTCTCCAACAAAGTCCAGACTGAAGTTACTTTAGAGTTTGCAACTAGGACAGTTTTTGAGAAGATCTCAAAAATTCCATCATTTGATCACCAACAGTTCGAAATAAGCCAAGACAATTAACTAAGACAGAAATTTTGAGGATGGCCTCAAAATTTCAACAGGGTTTATCGGCAATTAGAGCAACTTTGAATACTTCCCAGTAAGTAATCAGATAGATCTCGAGACATTACCTCCAAATGGCGTTCATTGAGCTTTACGTGACATGACACTTGACAGTGACTTTTTCCAAACATTACTTTTGAAAATCTATTTTCCTTAAAAGCTTTTCCTTAATGTTCTAATTATTTTTGCATAAAAATATTTTGTCTTATCTATCAAGAGGCGGGAGATCAGAGAAATCAACCTGAGATAGCAACACAAGGAGCAGACAACCGAAGAGATCGACACAGATCAGTTCATTTTTTAAACTAACAATTTTTCTGTGGATGCAGGTCTATAGGTTTACCTCAAAGCCAATATATTCTTCCATTCAATGAATATGGAGAAGTCAAAAGGGAGAAGAGCTCACCAAATTGGCAACTTTTCTGTGGATGCATGAAATATTTTATGCTTCTTATACCAAGAATTGGGAATATGAGTAGCATTACTTTATTCAAATTCTCAGCAAGGCAAGGTTCATAATGAACACGCAACTATGTTTAGAGATGGAACAAATGAAAACCTCGAAGACAGAAACTTTATTGTTTTCCATCAACTAAAGATATCTAGAAGACGTTTATCTGCATTATATTATCAGATATAATAATATCTCTTACCCCGAGGGTCATTTATGTTGTATTGTCAAATGAGGCGATACCACTACTCCGAGGGTCATTTTTATTTATATTGTCGATTGAGACGATAACATTGTCCAAGAGATACCCAGAAGATCACCTATGTTGTTGGGTGAAGCATCATCTTTGTTCGGTATCAGGGAGGCATCATCAAAAGGTTCATGCATAGCAAGAGAAAGAAGTCATGCATCGTGGAAAAGTCATGCATAGAAAGAGAAAAAACTCATGTATCGCGGAGAAGTCATGCATAGCAAGAGGAAATCATGCATAACAGAGAAATAAATTATGCATCGCAGAGAAGTCATGCATAGCAAGAGAAGGAAGTTATGCATTGCGAGAGAAGGAAATCATGCATAGCAAGAGAAAAAAGTTATGCATCGCGGAGAAGTTATGCATAGCAAGAGAAAATCATGCATAGCAAGAGAAGAGTCATGCATCGCAAGAGAAGGAAGTCATACATCGCAAGAGAAAGATTCATGTATAGCAAGAGAAGGAAGTCATGCATTGCATGAGAAGAAAATCATGCCTAGCAAGAGAAGAGTCATGCATCGCAAGTGAAAAGAATCATACATCGCAAGAGAAGGAGTTATGCATCACAAAAGAGAGATTTACCCATCACAAGAGAATCAACATCAATTGCATCATTTTTCTTTGCAAAGACGACATGAAGAGAACTATCAACATATTACATCAGCTTATTTTATTACTTTGACATCAAAGGAAGAGTAAATTGAAAATTATATTGCAAACATGAGACACAAACTTTATTTGCTTCACGTCAAACTCGATGGATTTGACGTCAAATGTTCAAGGAGAGCCATTAAGTGTCAACACGGTAACAGACACTATCTCCCCATTTGAATTGCATTTTATGCTAATGAGTTTTATCTCAGTCTTTGTCAAGAGCATCCGAGAGGATGAATTCTCAAAGCAAACCACAGGTGCGGATGACATAAAAAAGGATGCAGCACAACGTAGAACCTTTTCTTAGCAACAAACTGGGACATAGTCCAAAGAGGAGTGTCAAACTCTTGGCACGCGAGTAGAGGAGCGACTTCCACCACAATCAAACCACACCCCTATCAGAAGGCATGTGGGTTTATCTTTAGGTTTGTCGTTTTCAGTTTCGCATCCGAAAATTTTGGTCTCTACCGGAAGCAACTTTCCAATCTGAGTGACAATGCACCAAGATATTTGGAAACTATGTCTGTGTAAGTTCTTAATTATGGGTGTGAAGCGCGCCACACTCATGGCTAAGAGGTTGCAAGCCTCCTTTTCATACTCGACTTACTTTGTCACTTTTCCAGAACCAAAGGTTATCTTGCATAATAGATTTTCTTTTTAATGGGTAGAGTCGATCTACAAGGAGTCTGATTCCCTAGGTCGAGGGATATGTAGGCGGGCTCGATGTTGAAAACTCGGCTGTATTCCAACATTCCCTCTTAAATCCTATTTCCGAGCATTCTAATTTCTTCATAATTCAATATCAAGATGACTTCTAAATTCTTTCAAAATCATGCGTGAAATCAAGCGTATCAAACTACAAGTGGCCTAAATTCTCATATAGCCCGAGATATGTAGGAAACCCATTTTCGGGGTTCGGCCATAATTCCTAAGTCCGTACAAAAATCCCATTTTAGTAGAAGATAAAGATGTGGTCGGTCAAAATTTGGATTAGTCAATGTCATTTTTCTCGAATTTCTTGCATCTATCCGAGTCAAACGAGGGACAGTTGTTGACACCTAATTTTGACCCTCCCTGATAAGAATTAATTCACGAGCTTCTCAATTTTCAAACGATTTAGAATAATTAGTTTTATAAAATTCAAATATTTCTCGAGGATACTTTAAGTAAGCCTAGTCGATTTTTATAGTATTTCATAATTATATGTATAATTAGTGTTTCTTAAACATTCAAAAAAATTTTAAAAAAGATTTTAATTTTAGCAAGCACTTTATTAAATTAGTTTAGTTTAAATTATGACTATAATTTTGAATGATTTAGTATATAATTAAATTAACTATTTTATTTCGTTAAGATTAAGAAGCTCATAAATTAATTATATTATTTCGTCTCATTTTTGTCGTCAACCGAGTTCGCCAATCTAATTCAATTTCGCTAAAGTTTCAAATTAAAAATTGGTTACAACTGTAATTCAATTACTAATACAGTCATTCCCTATTTTGGACTTCAATTTTTAAAAGGACCGACTTTGGGCTCTTATTTGCAAATCCCGGCAGCCCACAATTCTCATCCCTGCCATTTTAAGATTTTGAACCCATTTCCCTTGTTCTCCATTAATTCCCAACCAATCCCAACTTCTATTAATTCAGTTTATACATCCCAGCCCATTTCCATTACGACCCGGCCCAATCCCTATTCAAAAGAGACACAGAACATTAACAGAACCCAACAACATTCTTCCCAGAAACATTACAACAATTCATTCCAGCGTCTTCTTTGCTATAACAGCAGCAAAAGCATCTGCCAGCCACGCCTCTCGTCTTTGGGGCCATAAGATCGCTCCGCGTGGCATGGGTCTCCCCTTGCCCCTTTCAGAATGAACTTGAAGCTTTAGAAAAAGATGTTTTTCTGGATTTGTGAAAGACTTTTTGAGTTTGAATTCGAAATGGGTCTTGTCTCATCCGAATTTTGACCCCTTTCCCCCATTTTCTAACCCTAGTTTCCCTTATAAATTCCCCGTCTTCTTCATTGTGTGGGGTTGGTGAAAATATTGGGAAAACGTTGGAAGAGTTTGAATGGAGAGACAGTGAACAGGAACTAAAAGAAAAAGTGTTATTTTACGTTGAGGGAGCTAGTGAAAGGAAGAAAAGAAAAAAAAACACAAAGTTTATGAAGAGGAAAAACAGAAGTATATCTTAGGGCGATAACTCTTCTACAACTAAGTTTATGAATTCATTACTTTGGAGTTTAAGATTCCGTCGGGATTCTATGTTGCTAGTGGTGGAAAGCTTTGCTTAGGTCAAATTCTTAGTTCGCTGCTTCAAAAGACGTACAGTTCTTTTACCTTTAACTTTTCCTCCGTTAATTTCAAAATTTTAGAATATTAGTAGTTTTAAAGTGAAATGGTGAAATGATATTTCTTGAATCAGTTTCTCGATTTTATTCTGAAAGCTAGCTGAGCCTCTATCTCGTTTGTTCGAAATGGTTTGATGGTTCATATGGTTTGTACCTAAAATGTGTTGGCCATATTGTTCTATGTTCTTTGATTTTTTTCCTTGTGTTCCTAGCTGTCTCCTCTCATTTAGTCGAAATAGTGTTTATGCCGTTTGGATTTTGATTCTTTGTCGGTGTTTGTAACTCATCTATTTCAATGCATCGATTTAACTAAGTTTATTGTTATTTTTCTAAAAAAAATAAATAAAAATAGTCTTCTGGTCTTCATATAATGTGAAGATATCCATTTTGATTTCAACTGGCCGTCCTCCTTAGTAAGCTTGTTTTGCTATCCTTATGTTAATTCCCCTTTCAAATTTTACTGTCATTACACATGCATATGCCTGGGAATTTCCTTGTTTTAGTCTAATGTGAAATTTGTTACTTTCTAACATGTATTAAATTTCTTCTAGTCCATGTTAAGTCTTAAGATAAGTAGTAAAGGTTTTTCTTGCTAACTCAATGTGTTTCTTTTGTGTTTCTAAAGGTTATAAATAATTGGGTCTAGCCATGCCTTAGAGTCAAGTATTTTCTAAGTGTTTTATTCATATGTTCTAGCTAGGTGCCTTATCTCATATGCTTTATTTATTTTTTTAAAAAAAAAAACTGTTTTTCGTTAATATTACATGATTGATAGCTTAAGCGGAGAAATCTATTTGTATCGATATGGTATTACCTCCTCTGCTTATATATATATATATATATATTGATCTTATCGAATCATCGACTTTCTTGTTGCTTGTTGGTGCGCATTGTGCAACAGTCATTAGATTAGGTTGATATTTACTCCTAGTTTGAAGGCCCTGACTACCACTTGATTTTTGAGCTCATAGTCATTGCTATTTATTTTCTTATGTTGTCTTAACTTGATTAATTTGTTTGGCCTTAGCTTGAATGTGTGATTCACTTTGATGCGTTTATTATTTTGCAACTGATTAATCTTCATTGTCATTCAAATGTATCTTTTAAGATATTAATTTCGAATACTAATCCTTATAACCTTTTGTGCATGTGAAATTTTCCTTGAGTTCATCGTGAACTCATCTTACTATTTGCATTTTCGAGAGAGCCGTAAAGGCTCAGATTCCCTTTCTGAGTTAGCCAGCTATAAAAATCGACGAACGGATCTTGAAATTGGAAGAATGCGAAAGCGGAGGAGAATTGAAAAGATTGGGCCAAAGGCCCACACTTTATACAAAAAATGTATTTTTGTTATTATTGGGCCTAAGCCCATTTAGTCATTATGTTTATTATTTTGTTAGAATTTAGGACAGGTGAAAAATTTGGCCTAAGGCCCAAGGAAAACTATTTCTTTTATGTTAGTATAGGACAGGTGCAGTTGACTCAAATGGGCCGAAGGACCAAAATGAAAATGGGCCCAAGTACTGGTCCATGCAGACAGAAAAAACCATACATGGGCCCAAATCTCTTTCCCTCCTTCCTTGGTTGTGTTTGTTAACTCTCTATTATCTGTTATTAATCTTAAAGTTTTAAAAAAATTCAAAATCCCCAAAAGACGCCCATTTTGAATTAATTACTTAACTAAATTATTCGTCTTTACTTGACTTAATAAGTTTACAAAATATTTCACTTAGATAATATTTAAATATTTCCCTTTTTCCCCTTTAAAAATAGTTCTAACTACAAAATAATTCAATTTTGCAATTCAGGCTAAGTTAAAATTATTTTAGCTAAATGATTAATTGTCGGATAACCGCATTAGCGGGTGTTCTAGATGCTTTAAAATCCTTCCTAGAACA
Organism: Solanum stenotomum; assembly: GCF_019186545.1. Classification (NCBI taxonomy): domain Eukaryota; kingdom Viridiplantae; phylum Streptophyta; class Magnoliopsida; order Solanales; family Solanaceae; genus Solanum; species Solanum stenotomum. The sequence continues at coordinate 41,948,678 of NC_064286.1, read as the reverse complement.
CTAATAAGAACCCTGAACCCCTTTTAAGTTTTCATTAGGTTTTTGATTTAGTCTTTTGAAAATGATAGTTTTCTTAATTTTACTTTAAAATTAAGTGACGACTCTTAAACCAGTCCAATTATAATGTCTTAATAAAACACTTACGTGTTTGAAGGATGTATGCATTGTTTGACAAATTGTTGTGTCTTCGGTTTGGGAGGTATCTAACTAATTGTATGTTTTTGTAGATGGCCAAGCAACACTTAAGTTTCAAAATGATCACCGAGACGCCAAACCTCCTATGTGTATGGTGGTACATTATCAACGCATATCAGAAAAGAGAACTTTCCATTCACTTGGGTCACCTCCCATTGATAATGAATCTCAATGTTTGGCCTTAGTTCATTCAGGTGGTCACTCGATTTTGGGATGATCAGAGAATGGTGTTTCGCTTCAGAGATGTCGAAATGCCACCTACTGTTGAAGAAATCAAAGATTGTTTTGACAACGTCGGAATGTGCCAGAAGAGGAAAAATCATCCAGATCATCACATTTTGCTACCGGATAAGCAGACCAGCAAAGAACTGAAAAACATATTGTTACTGGTAAATGCGGACTGGCTACACACCTTGAGTATTCCATTTGTGAAGTTCTATGAATGATGGGGGCATGAGAACTATTATAAGAATTTTACCAATGAGTTTCTCGATTATGGTAGTTGGAGGCATACTCAAACTCTAGCATTTGTCGTATGCCTATTAGGAATGATCAACATATTACATCAGTCTATTTTATTACTTCGACATCAAAGAAATAGTACATTGAAGATTATATTGCAAATATAATCCACAAGCTTTATTTGCTTTACGTCAAACTGGAGGAAGCTGACGTCGAGCGTCCAAGGAGAACAATTAAGTGTCAACGCGGTAAAAGACACCATCTCCCCATTTGAATTGCATTTTATGCTAATGAGTTTTATCTCAGTCTTATTCGAGAGCATCCCAAGAGTATGAATTCTCAAACAGACCACATGTGCGAACGACATCAAAAAAGGATGCAGCACAACGTGAAACTTTTTCTTAGCAACAAACTGGACATAGTCCAAAAAGGAATGTCAAACTCTTAGGATCCGAGCAGAGGAGCGACTTCCACCACAATCAAACCACACCCCTATCAAAAGGCATGCGGGTTTTTTTTAGGGTGTCTTGGTTTCAATTTCACATCCGGAAATTTTGGTCTCCACCGAAGGCATCTTTCCAATCTAAGTGACAATGCACCAAGAGCTTTGGAAATTATGTCTGTGTAAGTTCTTAAGTATGGGTGTGAAGCGCACCACATGCATGGCTAAGGGGTTGCAAGCCTCCTTTTCATACTCGACTTACTTTGTCGCTTTTTCCAAAACCAAAGGTTAACTTGCATAATAGATTTCCCTTTTCAATAGATTGATTAGAACTACAAGCAGCCTGATTCCCCAAGTTGAGGAATATGTAGGCGCGATCAATGTTGAAAACTCAGTTGTATTCTGACATTCTCTCTTAAATCTTATTCCCGAGCATTCTGGTACCTTCATAATTCGATATCAGGATGACTTTTGAATTCTTTCAGAATCATGAGTGAAATCAAGCATATCGAACTACAAGTGGCCTGAATTCTCATATAACTTGAGATATGTAGGAGGCCCATTTCCGGGGTTAGATCATAATTCCTAAAGTCCGTACCAAAATCCTTTTTTCCAGAAATGACGAATACGTGGTCGGTCAAAATGGGATTCATCAAATTCATTTTCCTCGGATTTCTTTCATCAACTCAAGTAAAACGAGGGACAGTTGTTGACACTCAATTTTGACCCTCCCCGATAACAATTAATTTTCGAGCTTCTTAATTTTCAAACGATTTAAAATAATTGACCTTACAAAATTCAAAATACTTTTTTCAAGTTAGTTTCTAAATAGTTTTTTCACTTTTTAATAATTTTAAAATAATATATGTATATTTTTTGAATTTTATAAATATTCGAAAATCGTCTCAAAAGGTTTTATTTAATCGAATATTTGGTTAGTTTGCATAGTTATTTAATAGTTTATAATTTTGAGTTAATTAGTGTGAATTTTTTTTTTATTTTATACATAATCAAATTAATTATTTTATTTCGTGAAAGGTAAGAAGCTCATTAATTGATTATATTAATTCGTCCTATTTAAGTTTTAGTCGAATTTGTTGATTACACTCGATTTGGCTAAACTCTTAAATTCAAAGGACCCATGTTGGGCCTTTTTATTCCATTCGGCCGACCCAGCCCACCACTTTTTCAATTCCAGCAATTCCCTCCAGCAACCCATTTCAATTTTCTCTTTTCTCCAATCAATCCCAACTCCCTAGCCCACGAATAATACCAAACCCAACCAAAAATCAACAATCTGCATACCAATTTTCCCCAACTCAATTCATTGCTCCATGTCCACACTTTCCTCTCCGACCCGGCCCATTTCTTTATCCCAAAAAATCAAGACATTTCCAATATTCCCAACGACAGCAGCAACATACCAAAACGACCAAACCCTTTTTTTCCATTCTAATCCCAGCGCGTAAACAACAACAAAAAGCAGCAGCGTCTTCAAAAGCGCCTCCATCAGCAAATACACGACGTCAACAAATGATTCTAGCTACATGACAACAACAACGGACACATACGAAGAAATTCGAGACGGAACAATACACGACGACTTCACGCTTTGTACGCGCGCAGGTAGTACGCTGCAAATTTTTGTTTGCTTCTTCCCGTCTCTCTCCAGCTTGTTCAGTCGCAGCAGCAAGAAAAAGGCATGCATCTGTCTCCCTTTCCTCTTCCGAAATGGGTTGAAAATCTCAAAAAAAGTATGCCTGCCTTTAATGGTGAAATTTTTTTTTTATTTGAATTTCGATTTGGGCCTTTTCTATCCAAATTTTGGTCCGTTTCCCCCCAATTTGGAACCTTAATTGTTTCCTATAAAACTTCATGTTCTTCACTGCGAAGGGGCCAAAAATTTTGAGTTGGAGAAATATTGGAGACAGAGAGTTGTAAAAGATTGGAGATTTTTAGTTGGCATTTTTCTAATAGATATACTGAGAGAAACAATGGCAAGGAATGGCTATAAAATACCAACAAAAAATAGAAAAGAAAATGAGTTTCGAGCTCGAGGTTCACTCTTTTATCCTGTTTGTCATCCTCCCGGTCCATTGAAAGTGTTGTGGTTTGAGGTTGGTCATGGAAGGTTCTTCTTCGTGCTTAGCTCATCTTTCCTGGTTCGCTGCCCTAAAAGAGGTAAACACCTTTCCTTAAACTCTATTTCGTTAGACATTTAGTTGTTGCGCTTCCTGTTCCTGTTTCCTCTCAATTATGCCATGGTGTTCTTCATGTTACAATTGGATAAGTTTGATGTTTGTTTTAGCTAAATTCTCTGTTGTGTCGAAATCTTGTCTACTGTTCCATAGAAGTATGTCTGAAAGTTTTCTGTGCTTTGTTCTTTTCTGATAAGTTGTTAGTATTATCTTCATAATCTCAATTGTCGAACCTGATTAGCATGCCCAGTTTGTCTCCCTATTATTCATCTGTGTTTGTAAGAATTCATTAAGAATTCATTGCTTGTTTAGGTGTTTATCAACATTTATGCTTATTTTTGCAAATAATCATTTCACAACTTCTTGTTTGTGCTATTGACATCCCTCAAACAGGTTTGTTGCTCGGATTCTCTGTTGAATACCATTGTCATGATGCCTGTTCGTTCATTAGCATTTTTTGGTTCTATTGTTGATGTTCTTCGGTTAAATACTTTCTCAAATCTCAAGCTATTATCCTTTCTCGCCTTGGCACCTCCCCAAGCTTGTTTCAGTAATCGTCTCCCTTAGAAAAATTCTAGAATCACTATTCTACCAACACAGTTATTTCTCTCGTAATCTTTACCCAAGGTGTGATTTTGTTTAGCTCTAGGTTTGTTACAGACACCTTCTAGCTTGCTATTTTCTTAAGTTTTTATTTCATTTTGTGAGAACATATTGCTATGGTTAATCATACTTGAGATAGAATAACAAGTGCATATATGATTGGACCGTTTGGTGTATTACTGCACTAGATGCCTTGACCCTTTAGTTAACTATTTGTGGATACATTAAATACTCGTTAAGTTGTAAAGAGTTTGGGTTCTTGTTTTCCATTAAAATTAGGAGTAGAATTTATGAATTTTCTTTCTTCTTTATCATAGTATTACTATTTTCCATGTTAGTTTAATTATTGTATATGTGATTTGTGTTGGTCATAATTTTAAATAGCTATTGGTTTGATCACAGATTTCTCTCCTTTAATTAATTAACTTTTGTGTTGAATAAGTGATCAAGCCTTATCTGTGTTTTTCCTATTGTGATTATGTAGAATAATCATGCACTTTGTTTTGGTCTCATATGGGTAATGATGAACATGCCACGGGCACATTTTATTTGATCACCATAGAGTTCTTTCCTCTTTTGTTCTCATGGAAATTTAGCATCTGTTTAAAGTAAGACTCTTAATATTGTATTGAACAAGTTACTTACTAATCCATTTATCTTTTGTTGCATGTGAAATTCGGTCGGGTTAACTATGAACTCCTACCTTCTTTCTTGCATTTTGAGAGTGCCATAAAGGCTCAAATTCCTTTTTTTCGAGTCAACCGGCTATTGAATCGATGAATAGGGTTTGAAGCAGATTTACAAGATTGTATACACTAGTATACATCTAGTGTATACGAAAGAGGGAATATGGGCCTATAGGCCCCAAATTTCGAAAAAATTGTATTTTGTTACTTTGGGCCTAAGCCCCTCTCATTTCGCTTATTATTATTTTGTTAGAAGTTTAGGACAGGTGCAGGTGACTCAAATGGACCAAAGGCCCTAAATGAAAATGCGCCCAAATACTAGCCCAGGCGGACAGGAAATTTGGATTTGGGCCCAAGTCTCTTTCCCTCTTTGCTTTATTGGGTTTGTTTACTGACCGATATCTGCTAATTAAATCTTAAGGTTTTTTGAAAGAAAAAAAAATTAAATCCCCGAAAGACACCCATTCTGAGTTAATTGCTTAACTAAGTTATTCATCTTTTACTTGACTTAATAAATAAATAAATAAGTTTAAAAAATATTTCATTTAGGTAATATTTCAATATTTTTCTTTTAAAATGGTCCTAACTATAAAATTGTTCAATTCAAATTAAGTCAAACGAATTTAGCCAAATAATTAATTGCCAGATAACAACATATTATCAGGCGTTTCGGGTGCCTTAAATCACTTCTCAAAATGCTAATAAGAACCCCGAACCCCTTTTAAGTTTTCATTAGATTTTCTGTTTTAGTCTTTTGAAAACAATGATTTTCTTAATTTTACTTTAAATTAAGTGGCGACTCTAAACCAGTCTAAGTATGTTTTTAAATAAAACAATCAATTTATATCCAATAAATATTAGATATAAATTGTTAAAAGGGTTGAAAAGAGAAACACTTCTATTAATTGTTAAAAGGGTTGGAAAGAGGGACCCTCCTCGCACCGTCGTTGTCGTCGCTCGCTCGGCCCAGGCTTCAGCTTCAGATCGATCGATAGATTATTTTTTGGACAAAGTTTGTTTTAATTGTTTAGTTAATTATTTATTAAATTAATTAAATTAAATTAAATGGACAAAACATTTCAATTAATTAGTTAATTAACTGAAATGTTCCGACCCGACTCAGATTAAACTTTCCCGTTTTATTTAAATTTCCCTCCGTTGGAAATGACTGTTCTGAAAGGTTGCAACTTTCAGGACGTAACAACCATGACCGTTTGAAAGGTTGCAAACTTTCATTAATGGTCGTGTGGATTCTGGAAGGGTGCAACCTTTCAGAATCAATTTCTCTTGGCTATAAATACCCCTGATTCTTCAGATTTTTTCCTTACGAATTTTTCTGATTTCTTCTTCTTCTTCTGCACAAAGTTTCTTCGTGTACTTTACTGTCGTTGAGTGGCTCGCTGACACCAACGTTTTGGGTATCAATACACTGGTGATTGAGATCATTCTATCCTGGGAGGACATTTTCCAAATCAAACCTCAGATACTAGAGGGGAATAATTTTCTTAAGGGGACACTGTGTATTCCGTGGACTTGATCTTTTTCTGTTATGATTTTCCAGATTCTGGTAAGTTTACAGATTTTAGTTTTTTGTGAATTAATTTATGTTCATCTATTTCTTCACTGGTTTGGATAAACTTTGGTAACTTCGTGTTTCTACAAAGTTTGTTGAATCAGTAATATTGATTTTTAACACAGATTGCTAGCATACATTACATTACAACTCATATATATCTATTACAATTCCATGCATAATATAAACGAAACAAATGATCCCTAATAGGATAATCCAAGGACGGTAGAAATAGCGCTTCACATGTCACTTTTAGACTCTATTTTTGAAAAATAACCAATATCGTAAAACAGAAATTGGTTATTTTCAAATTAAGGAGCTGAAAAGTGCCTATTTGTAAATTTTACCTTGCAAACACCTACCACAAAATAAAATATTATAGATGCATTTTGTACTTTGACCAACTTTAGACCAAGTACAAATAACTTATTACGATCTTTAACAAAATAGATTCCTAGAGATGAGATCAATTTGCTTTGACCATGGAATTATCTTCTTGGAGCTTTATGTTACTCTTCTCCTCTATCATCTTATTCTCTTTCTTGTCTTTGAAATTATTGTTTTGTGGTGGTTTAGTTTTTATGGGTGGCCTTGGTGGTGGCCTCCTTGTTGTAGTCATGCATCTCCTACAAATTAAACACAAAAAGGCCAACAAATTCAAAAGGCAATATAATCAATTGGAAATATATCCCATGAATGTAAATGAGTGACTGACAAAATTTACTCTGCTAAATTATGGAACTCCAACATCAACTTTAAGAAAAAGGTCATTCAAGATATGACTTAGTGATCAATAAAGAGGATCGATAACCAAAAGGTTTCACGTTCACACTCCAAGGTGATTTCTTCATAATCGTCAAAATCCTTGGTGGACTAAGTTGTCCAGTACCTACGTTGGTGGGATATAGCAGATAACTTGAGGAATTGGAATTTGTTTTTATCAAATTTACCTCTCTATTTTTGGCTAAGGTTTAGAATTGTTCTTCGTTATACTTTAGGTTGCAGATCCATTAGGGTTAAGGAAATATATGAAACGATTTTCTAACACGAGAGTATGTATGGCCCCAAAAATATAATCAATGTGACTATGCGAATTAAGATATATCATATAGTAGACGGATATTTTTCACAATTTTTTTTCCTTAAATAAAGATGATATCATTTTTCAGATATGCATACATTTTCTTAATGAAAATAGCTAAGATGATAACTTACATTGTTGTTATTGTCTTGAGTAGACATGGCTTGAAACTGGGAAATGTTAGCATGGTTTTGGACACTAAGCTACCTGAAATTTGAAATTTACTTAGGAAAATTAATGAGAGGAATGAGTATCTAGCAAATCTTGTTATAATATATAAAGAAAAATATGGCACACTGTTATCAATGTATAGGGCAATCATTGACCCCACCCTACCCAAAAAAAAAAAAACAAGAAGTATTATAAAGTGGCTTTATTTTTTTAGTGAAAGATGACAATATTCTTCACTCTTCAGTTCACATTCCAAAATACTGTTTTTTTATTCATGTTTTTACACTCACTGTTAATCTTGTTGTCACCTACTGTCTTTCTTTAGTTTTTTCTCCAATTAATTTTGGTCAAGAATATCTTTTTCCACACATGATCGATTGGCTTATTGGAAGACAAGACAAATGAAACATTTTTTCCACCAATTATGAGAAACGAAGAGGATTTTGAATATTCCATTGGTTTAGTCAATTAAGAGAAAAAAAAAATACATTATTACATTTCACATATTTAAAAGTGATAAAAATATTTCATTTTTTTGGTCAATTTCACATATCAGAAAAGAAGTGCATACACATACCAATAATTACCTACTACATGTCAATTATTTTTAATTTCTTTTTTCATATATGTTATTTCTTTTTCTTTTTTTTAACAAAGAATTTCTCTTTTCTTTTTCTACATTGGTTCATGTATGATGGACTGCAGTAACCCCAACAATTTTACCACATAGGATCATAAAGGGAATAAATCCACTTTGAACAGGAATAAGGGGGTACCGAGACATTTTCTTAATTAATTTCAGTGTCTTTTTTTTTTTTTTTAAATGTTATAGTTAGAGGGGGAGGTGGGAGGGCCCAGGGGGTAGTAATTTATTTTCTCATCAATTAATCATGAAGGGTAAATGAAGAAGTATAATAAATTTTTGTGTTGGTTATTCCCTAAATATACATTTTCGTTTTTCAATAAATATATAAAAAGGAGGGAAATAAAATAAATTACATTTGAGAATAATACATGAAGTACTTCTTTAAGAGAAAAACTTTTCCTTGTTAGCTAACTGGGACTTAGTAATTAATCCTATTAAACTATGGGGGGTTGGGTCTTCAAAAGTCAAATGGAAAAAATTTCAACATGCTAGCAAATTTAAATGGGAGATTTAGCAATACGAAAAATCCTCTTTGGGTTAGAGTCTTAGAAAAAAAATAAAAATAAGAACCATAACCTCCTATTAACTATATTTGGAAGAGCCTCATAAAATTATACATTTTATTTAAAAAAAGGTATACCCTAGAATATTAGAAATCGAGATGGAATATATACACCTATGTTGGACTTCAGTAACCCCAACCTTTTTTACTCCTCTTCGCTGCCAACGGTGATCCTCTAGCATACCACTGTTATAAAGTTAACTCAATTATTGGTATCGCCTAATCAAAATTAAAATTGAAAAATAAAAATAACTATCAAAATCAATGGCTAAGTTAAACGGTAGGAATGAAATTTCTTCTATTTTCTCCCATGGTTAATCTTTTTTTGTTTACTTTGCTTTTTATTTTTGCTCAAAATAAAGATGTTTTTTATTTGCAAAGTCTCTCTGTATTTTCTACTTGGTCTGAACATCACCCCCCTCCCCCACCCCGACTCTCTCTTTGTCGTCGCCCTCAATACTCCGACGCTTCCCTTACCGGCCCTTTTTGATCTTCCTCCACCACCTCACTCTGCTTTCATCTCTTTCTCTTTCCAATAGTCTCATATTTTTTATCTTCTCAGCTAAACAAAAGTCTCCTTTAAAATCTAAGTCTTCTTACTAGAAGATGGTAAAAGGAGAAGAAGAATTGGAAAAAAAAAATACATAGTCTAAAAAGAAAATAATATTTCTAATTAAATAAATTTTGAAAGAAATAAAATAATATTTTTTGCATATCTCACTCGCTAGTGGCAAATGAAATACACTTTATGTACCACATATGATCATAAAGGATAATAAATCTACTTTCAACAAAAATAAAAGGGTATCAGGATTTTTTTAATAGTTCTAGTCTTTTTCTTAAAAAATGTTATAGTTAAAGAGGAGGGGGGGAGGGGGGGGGGAGGTTAATGATGTATTTTCTTGTCAATTAATCATAAAAAGCAAATGAAAAGGTATGATAAAATCTCGTGTTGGTTGTTCTCTAAATATAAATTTTTATTTTTCAATATATAAAAGGTGATAAATAAAATCAATTATATTTGAGAATAACACATGAAGTACTTGTTTGAGAGTAAAACTTTCTCTTGTTCAATTTTAAAGAAAATTTGAAATCTTTAAAGAATTTTTAACTCAAAAAACTAATTAAGTGTCTAATATTTCAGTCAGAGGTTAAATATACCTAAAAGTTATTTTTAATGTTGAATGACAGTAAGATTGTAACCATGACCTCTTTTCTTTGACATCATATTAAGGACTTGTTTGACTATAGATAGTGAAAACACTTTCTAGATTATTTTTTTTATATATGTTTGACGTTATAGTATAGAATTTGTCTAGATTTCGAGAGATTTTGGAAAACCCCAAAATCTACTAAAAACAATTTTTTGGCAAAAAATAGTTATTGATTTCTTTTTAAATTTTAAAACTTACCCAAAAATTTTAAAAGACCCCAAACTATTGATGGCCCCAACTAATTCCTATCTACCATTTTCGGTCATTTAGGCTAGAAATGCATGCTCACCGTGATTATAAGATGGTTCGTAGAATATGAAAAGATTATAGTAAAGAATATAGTTAATTACTATTGTTGTTATTTTTTTTTAACTAATGGATCTTCATAACTAATTATAATTTAACGAATTATAGTAGCTAGTAATTGTTTTATATATTAATGATTTTAGGATAATATATTATCTTGTTTATTATAAAAACGATAATTGTATGCCAAACTTATGAATAATTTTGATAGATTTTAGAATTTGGATGACCTTGATCATTTTAGAGTGGAAGACCCAAAAATAGGAATTGATCGATGTACACGACACTTGAAGTTGTTGTCCCAGCATAGTGGTTTTGCTCCTCGTAATAGATTCAAACTTTCAAAGGTAACACGTAGGATTCATTCTACTTTAGTAGAGAACTTGGAGCCAGCAACGTTAGAGACAGTTGACTAAGAGTCGATCCTCGTGGAAGCCATTTCGATATGCTTTGATGCTTGAAAAGTTGAGATGAGACGTAGAGATCGTCCCATTGGGCGTGCCAAAATTTGTAGAAGACGGTAAAATTTATGTCGAGAAAATAATAATAAAGACTGAAAATATCATAATAATTGTATTTATTTGATTTCAAAATATATATATATATATATATGAGGGTTACAATCTCTATGAATCCTCTGATTCATCTTTGCAAATATAAATTCAAGGATTGTTGAAGCTTGAACATGTTCTTGGATTCAAGGGTATTCGAGATTGATCTTGAATTGTAATGAACTTGATCTTGAGTTATTCTTGAACTTTATATTTCCTTATACTTGAATTCAAGGGCTTTTGAGCTTGTTCTTGATTATGGTGGTCTTGATCTTGAGTTGTTCTTGAATTTGATCTTGACTTGTAATTGAATTCAAGAGCTTTTAAGCTTGTTCTTGAATCTAGTGGTCTTTATCTTGAGTTATTCTTGAACTTGAATATTTGAGTGCTTGAATCTTTGAACTTAATTTGTAGCTTGTAGAGAAATTTAATGCATTTGATCCACGAGCTCTCTCTAGCTTCTCATTTGAATTTAGGTGTCTTTTTTTTAAAATTATGTGACCCCTATTTATAGTTGTAGAATTAAGGAGTTATGATGAAAATAGGTTTTCCTTTGTCCAGTCAGATTTAAGTGACATGATATATTGAACTTTAGTAAAGTGGACTCGTCATTTGTAGCCATAATCAATGGATTGATCCAATGAAATTGAACTTTAATTAAATTCATATTTATTGTACTTAAATGATTGATCTAATTATATTAATTCTGGTCCATTTCCCCCCAATTTGGAACACTAAGTTTTCCCTATAAATAATTCATCTTCTTCACTGCGAAGGGGCCGAGAATTTTGAGTTGGAGAAATATTGGAGATAGAGAGTTGTAAAAGGTTGGAGATTTTTAGTTGGCATTTTTCTAATAGATATACAGAGAGCAAAAATAGAAAAGGAATAACTATAAAATACCTACAAAAACAGAGAAGAAAACGAGTTTTGAGTTCGAGTTTCACTCTTTTATCTCATTTGTCATCCTCCCGGTCCATTGAAAGTGTTGTGGTTTGAGGTTGGTCGTGGAAGGTTCTTCTTCGTGCTTAGCTCGTCTTTCTGGTTCGCTGTCCGAAAAGAGGTAAAAACCTTTCCTTAAACTCTATTTCGTTGGACATTTAGTTGTTGTGCTTGTTGTTCCTGTTTCCTCTCAATTATGTCTTGGTGTTCTTCATGTTATAATTGGATAAATTTGATGTTTGTTTTAGCTAAATTCTCTATTTGAGTCGAAATCTTGTATACTGTTCCATAGAAGTATGTCTGAAAGTTTTCAGTGCTTTGTTCTTTTCTGATCAGTTGTTAGAATTATCTTCATAATCTCAATTGTCGAACCTGATTAGCAAGCCCAGTTTGTCTCCCTGTTGTTCATCTGTGTTTGTAAGAATTCATTGCTTGTTTAGGTGTCTATCAATATTTATGCTTATTTTTGCAAATAATAATTACACAGCTTCTTGTTTGTGCTATTGACATCCCTCAAACATGCTTTTTGCTCGAATTCTCTGTTGAATACCATTGTCATGATGCCTATTTCATTCATTAGCATTTTTTGGTTCTATTGTTCATGTTCTACAGTTAAATACTTTTTCGAATCTCAAGCTATTATCCTTTTTCGCCTTGGCACCTCCCCAAGCTTGTTTCAGTAATTGTCTCCCCTTAGAAAATTCTAGAATCACTATTCTGCCAACACAGTTATTTCTCTCGTAGTCTTTGCCCAAGGTGTGATTTTGTTTAGCTCTAGGTTTGTTACAGACACCTTCTATCTTGCTATTTTCTTAAGTTTTTTATTTTATTTTGTGAGAACATGTTGCTATGGTTAATCATACTTGAGATAGAATAACAAGTGCATATTTGATTGGATCATATTGTGTATTACTGCACTAGATGCCTTCACCCTTTAGTTAACTATTTGTGGATACATTAAATACTCGTTAAGTTGTAAAGAGTTTGGGTTCTTGTTTTCCATTAAAATTAGGAGTAGCATTTATGAATTTTCTTTCTTCTTTATCATAGTATTACTATTTGCCATGTTAGTTTAATTATTGTATATGTGATTTGTGTTGGTCATAATTTTAAATAGCTACTGGTTTGATCACAAGTTTCTCTCTTTTAAATTAATTAACTTTTGTGTTGACTGAGTGATCAAGCCTTATCTGTATTTTTCTTATTGTGATTATGTAGAATAATCATGCACTTTGTTTTGGTCTCATATGGGTAATGATGAACATGCCACAGGCACATTTTATTTGATCACCATAGAGTTCTTTCCTCTTTTGTTCACGTGGAAATTTAGCATCTGTTTGAAGTAAGACTCTTAATATTGTATTGAAAAGTTACTAATCCATTTATCTTTTGTTGCATGTGAAATCAGGTCGGGTTCACTATGAACTCCTACCTTCTTTCTTGCATTTCGGAAGAGCCATAAAGGCTCAAATTCCTTCTTTTCGAGTCAGCCGACAATTGAATCAATGAATAGGGTTTGGAGCAGATATACAAGATTGTATACACTAGTATACATCTAGTGTATACGAAAGAGGGAAAATGGGCCTAAAGGCCCCAAATTTCGAAAATATTGTATTTTGTTACTTTGGGCCTAAGCTCCTCTCATCTCGCTTATTATTATTTTGTTAGAAGTTTAGGATAGGTGCTGGTGACTCAAATGTGCCAAAGGCCCAAAAAAAAATGGGCCCAAATACTTACCTAGGCGGACAGGAAGATCGAATTTGGGCCCAAGTCTCTTTCCATCTTTGCTTTATTGGGTTTGTTTACTTACCGATATCTGCTACTTAAAGTTTAAGGTTTTTAAAAATAAAAAAATAAATCCAAATCTCCGAAAGACACCCATTCTGAGTTAATTACTTAACTAAGCTATTCATCTTTTACTTGACTTAATAAATAAATAAATAAATAAGTTTATAAAATATTTCATTTAGGTAATATTTCAATATTTTTCTTTTAAAATGGTCCAAACTATAAAATTGTTCAATTCAAATTAAGTCAAACAAATTTAGCCAAATAATTAATTGCCAGATAACCGCATATTAGTGTGTGTTTCGGGTGCCTTAAATCGCTTCCCAAAATGCTAATAAAAACCCCGAACCCCTTTTAAGTTTTCATTAGATTTTCTGTTATAGTCTTTTGAAAACAATGATTTTCTTGATTTTACTTTAAATTAAGTGGCGACTCTAAACCAGTTTAAGTATGTTTTTAAATAAAACAATCAATTTATATCCAATAAATATTAGATGATTACAATTGTCTCCTACTTCAAGTCTTGTCGAGATATTTTATCTTTTTAAGACTAGTTCTTGACGTATTAAAAAAATGATAATTGGATGTCATGTATCTTAACATGCACCATGAATACATTCAATACATATACTCATTTGTAGACATTAAAATTTTGTTGGACTTTACAAGAAGTGTTCGGTTCCGCTTAGGATTCTTGTAGGCTACTCTACCCTAAGCCATAAATTATGCCTATATAAAGGGTATTATATTTCCTTAAGATATGCATCTCAAAAATTCTATAAATTCATAGAATATTCAACAAGAAATCAAGATGTGACCTCCTATGTTTGAGAAATACACTGTTAATAACCCTCAAATCACGGAGAAAGCTAGAGAAAAGAATCAAGAGAACAAACAGAATCGTACCCGCACTATTTATCAATAAAATATTTTTATATTTTCATACCCTGTGGAACCAAATCCAGTTGTCTTCATCTTTTCTCTCACAAATTAAATCTATAAATATGAAGTCACAAAACTGCAAATGTGGAAGAATGAGTAATTCAAGCTTCATCTTTGAGTTTCATCAAGTCCACTCTCCAACAAAACTTAAAGTAGGGGGAATTTGTAGACATTAAAATTTTGTGGGACTCTACAAGACGTGTTCGATTCCAATTAGGATTCTTGTAGGCTACTCTACCCTAAACCCTTACATGTTATGGTCTAATAATTGTATTTATTTGATTTCAAAATATATAAATGAGGGTTACAATCTCTATGAATCCTCTGATTCATCTTTGCGAATATAAATTCAAGGGCTCTTGAAGCTTGAACATATTCTTGGATTCAAGGGTATTTGAGCTTTATCTTGAATCTTAATGAACTTGATCTTGAGTTATTCTTGAACTTTATCTTTCCTTATACTTGAATTCAAGGGATTTTGAGCTTGTTCTTGATTATGGTGGTCTTGATCTTGAGTTGTTCTTGAATTTGATCTTGACTTGTAATTGAATTCAAGCGCTTTTGAGCTTGTTCTTGAATCTAGTGGTCTTTATCTTGATTTATTCTTGAACTTGAATATTTGAGTGCTTGAATCTTTGAACTTAATTTGTACCTTGTAGATAAATTTATTGTGTTTGATCCACGAGCTCTCTCTAGCTTCTCATTTGAATTTATATGTCTTTTTTTTGGAATTATGTGACCCTATTTATTGGTGCAGAATCAAGGAGTTATGATGAAAATAGGTTTTCCTTTGTCCAGTCAGATTTAAGTGACATGATATATTGAACTTTAGTAAAGTGGACTCATCATTTGTAGCCATAATCAATGGATTGGTCCAATGAAATTAGATTCTAGTTAAATTCATATTTATTGTACTTAAACGATTGATCTAATTATATTAATTAACAATAGGTATTTGGACTAATATATCTTGAATTTAATATAAGCCGAATCATATTATCAATTTATATCCAATAAATATTACTCCCTCCGTTTAAAAAAGATTGGTCTGGTTTGACTTGGCACAAAGTTTAAGAAATTAAAGAAGACTTTTGAATCTTGTGGTCCTAAATTAAAGTTATGTCAAATGTACAAAATTGCCCTTAATCTTGTGGTCTTAAACATGCCACGTGGAAAGCAAAAAGTAAAATGTTACCAAAAAAGGAAAGAGGTCATTTTTTTGAAACTGACTAAAAAGAAAAGGAGGTCATTCTTTGTGAAACGGAGGGAGTAAATGATTACAAATGTCTCCTACTACAAATCTTGGCGAGATATTTTATCTTTCTAAGACTAGTTCTTGAAGTATTAAAAAAATGATAATTGCATGTCATATATCTTAACATGCACCATGAATACATTCAATACATATACTCATTTGTAGACATTAAAATTTTGTGGGACTTTACAATAAGTGTTCGGTTCCACTTAGGATTCTTGTAGGCTACTCTACCCTAAGCCATAACTTATGCCTATATAAAGGGTATTATATTCCCTTAAGATATGCATCTCAAAAATTCTATAAATTCATAAAATATTCACACAGAGATCAAGATGTGACCTCCTATGTTTGAGAAATACATTGTTAATAGCCCTCGAATCATGGAGAAATCTAGAGAAAAGAATCAAGAGAACAAACAGAATCGTACCTGCACTATCTATCTATAAAATATTTTTATTTTTTCATACCCTGTGGAACCAAATCCAGTTGTCTTCATCTTTTCTTTCACAAATTAAATCTATAAATATGAAGTCACAAAACTGCAAATGTGGAAGAATGAGTAATTCAAGCTTCATCTTTGAGTTTCATCAAGTCCACAGTCCACTCTCCAACAAAACTTAAAGTAGGGGAAATTTGTAGACATTAAAATTTTGTGAGACTCTACAAGACGTGTTCGATTCCAATTAGGATTCTTGTAGGCTACTCTACCCTAAACCCTTACATGTTATGGTCTAGTTACTCTAAACTTCACTTACATCGTACATATATGTAACATTCAAAGCAACATGTAGAGGTCTACATTACAATTCATATACTCCTTCCATCTCATTTTATATGAGCTAGTTTGACTTGGCACAAAGCTTAAGAAAGAAAGAAAGAAAGACTTTTGAAACATGTGGTCTAAAATAAGAGATTGAAATTTGTGTGACTATAAATCATTTCATTAAGGATAAAATTGACATTTTAAAGTTACATTGTTACTTAATATAGAAATATATCAATCTTTATGAAATCGACTAAAAGGAAAAGTAAATCATATAAATTGAGAAAGAGGGTAGGGTATATAAAACAATCCCTGCATAATTTGTAATGAACCAAACGATCCCTAACAGGATAACCAAAAGAAAAAAGAAACCTAAAGGACAATATAAGCATGATAGAAATAGCGTTCACTTTTCACTTTTCGGTTTCTATTTGTGAGAAATAACCAATGTCATAGATTACAGAATTGGTTAAATTGAAAAAGAGGAGCTGAAAAGTGTCTACTTGTAAATAAAATATCATACATATATACGTACTACTTTACATATGTTGGTAGGAATAAACTAATGAAGCACTTTGCTGCTACTAGTTTCCCTAATAACAAAAGCATGCATTTATACTTTGACCAACTTTAGACCAAGTACAAACAACTTATTATGATCTTTAACAAAATAGATTCCTAGAGATAAGATCAATTTGCTTTGACCATGGAATTATCTTGTTGGAGCTTTATGTTACTCTTTTCCTCTATCATCACAGTCTCTTTCTTGTCTTTGATATTATTGTTTTGTGGTGGTTTAGTTTTTATGGGTGGCCTTGGTGGTGGCCTCCTTGTTGTAGCCATGCATCTCCTGCAAATTAAACACAAAAACACCAATAAATTCAAGAAGCAATATATATATATATATATATCACATGAATGTAAATGAGTGACTGTCCAAATTTACTTCCCTACTATACAAAATATCGTGTACTTACAAAAAAAGAAGGTGTTGAAGGTGTAATTTAGTGGTCAATTAAATAGGTTGATAATCATAATGTTTTAGGGTCAAATTCCAAGGTGATTTCTTCATGATAGTTGTCAAAATCCTTGACAGACTGAGTTACCCCATACTTGTGTTGGTGGAAGGTAGCAGATAGCCCCTGAAATAACTAGCTAGCTAAGGTACACTCAAACAAGCCCGAACACTAAAATTGTTCCATAAAAAGAATTTGGAAAATTATTCATTCTCTATTTTGACTTGAGATTTAAAATTGTCCTTCGTTATACTTTAGGCTATCCAGATCCATTAGCACAAGACTATGAATGTCCCAAAAAATATATAGAATGTAATTATGCTAATAAGATATTTCATATAGTAGACGGATATTTCATCTTAGAAAATAGGTAAGATTAATTGTATAGTTGTTAACTCACATGGCTATTATTGTCTTGAGTAGACATGGCTTGAAGCTGGGAAATGTGAGCATGGTTTTGGGCACCAACTTAAATGAAAAAGCCATTAGCAAAGAGTTTTTGAAATTTTCTTGGAAAATAAATGAGAGGAAGAAGTATCTATATAAGAAAAATATTTCAAACTGTTCTCAAAATTATTAGGGAAAAAGAGAAAGGCAACTGTGTAGGACAATCATTGACCCCCACAAAAAAAAAAAGAATTATAAAGAAAGACTTACTTTTATTAGTTAAACGACATGTAACTTTTCAGTACGACTATGGTGCTCTGAAAAATAAAATAATAACATGTTATACAAAATTACAAATAGCCAATACCTGATTCAATACATCTCAATTTATGTGACGTTGACGTAATTTGGAGAGTCAATCAAATTTTTTATATATTTTTTATTTTTTAACATAATTTTTAAATATATATAAAATTAAAATAGAAAAATTATAAAATTTACAAAAATACTCTCGACTAAAAGTAGACATGACACCAACCAAGGATGTGTGCTTCTAGAGAGTATATAATATAGTAGTGAAAAGTATATTCTTTTTTGACTACTTTTTCTTTGTTTATTTTGATATGTGCATACTAGTGGATAAGCATGTTTCACGATTTTCTTTATCTATTAATTGATTGCCTCTCTCTTTTTCTCTAATAATATTGGTCCCATGCAACTATTTCCACAAATATCTGGTTTATTACTTTCTTGGAGCTTTTTGATGAAAGATTAATTATTTTGAGGACATGAAGTTAGGTTTTTGGCTATCAAGTGTTTACATGAGAGAAGGAGAAAGAAGAGAACATTTTCTATGAGGTCTCAAATTAAAGCCTAGGCCAACATATTTAAATTTATGCAGTTGAGTAATTCTCATATGAGAAATGAGAGAGCAGTATGTTGATATGTATTAAATTCTATTGAGTTCCTGAATTCATTATTGATTTTTTGGTTGTTGTTATTGATGGGAGAAATCGGAGTCGTTATCCTTTGAGTGTTCATAGGTAAAATCCCTATTCAATGTAATAGCTTATGTATCACATAGGAATTCATTATTCAATTAACCATCGATAATATGAGGAAATTTTTTTTATTCTTTATAATTAATTAGGCCCTCCAAACTTCCTTTTAATGTTACATATAGGCTTTGATTAAATATGGATGCACGAGCGCCCAATAAAATGGATAGTTACTAATAAATTTGAACAAATGGGAGAGAAAATAGGATTTTTTTCTTCTTTCATGATTAGGGGTGGAAAAATGGGTAAATAATATGGGTATCCGCTCATATAACCCATTTCAAATGAGTTGGGTATCCAACTCATTTTAAAATGGGTAAAAATCGAGTAATATCCACATTACTCATTTAAAAGTGGATAGTTAAACGGATAAAATGGGTAAAAGCAAACAAAAAAAAAGTGATAAAGGTAAGAAATTTTTTTCTTTTTTAAAAAAATCTATAAAAAAAATGAAACTTTTTTTTACATTTAATTTGGGATAGGGGGGTGGGGG